>NC_090838.1:49895000-50195000 GCF_028021215.1 Eschrichtius robustus
TGTTTTCTAATGCATGTTTTTTTATCAAAGTTTTTTTTTTCATTTTTGATGATATTTCATTATTAAATGACATTTGGGATTTCTAATCTTTGATCTAATTTTAACATAGCTGCTCTAAAGACATGGACTAATTCTTAGAAATAAAACAAGAAAACAGTACATTTCCTTAGGGAACTGTTAGGGGCAACACCCTTTGGTCCCAGGGGTTTTTAGGGGAAGAGATGGGACTGTATTAGAGAGAGTTAATGCAGCACATTTACTGAAGAAGGTAGTAGAAAGATGAATGAAAAGATCCCAATCTTTTCTGAATCTTTTCCCAATATTTACTGAATAGTTTCTGGGGAGTTTGTACCTCAATCCCCAACACAGACACACAGACACACCGACACAGGCACACACACGCACACATGGGCTTTAAGCTGTAATGAACGCTGGTGGCATCTCTTCCCATCTTTTCTGCTTTTCAAGTTTGCCTTTGACAGTTTCTTCTTTCCGAACTTCACATAAAAACATTTCTGGTGATGAAGAGGCTGGAAGAGGACTAGGGTGTTTCCAGGAACCAACATATACCCCCACTGCTCCAGAATCTTCCACATTCTATTTGATTCCCAGTTATGATAAAATACCTAAATTAAAACAATTTATTTTAAAGATTATTTGACTTTAATTGCCAGTACATTCCTCCATTTGACAGCACTCATCCTAATACCTTAATCAATTTTAATTCCAGGCTTCTCTGCCCTGTGTGTACCCTCTTGGAAGGGCATACCCACTGACCTCTGTCCAGGATGAGCAATAGGGTTGCAGTGACTCACTTGTGTGTTGACTTCCTATGTCTACACAGGCAAATCATTCCAGTTGCATGGTGATATTTGCTTGCCTAAAGGGGACATTTTGAAACAAAAGAAGGAAATAAACATGGAGTAAAGATGGTTTTAACTTGATTGTTTCATGATTAATTTGTTGATTCTTACCAATTACAACTATTAGGAACATTCAGTGCCCTTGATGCTAGGATTATGAAGACCAAAGAAACACTCCTGCCATCAGACTGTGTACAGTCAAGAGGGGAAAATGGGCTTATAAAGACATGATGAGACTCATATGTGTTAAGATGGAGGCTAGACACCCAGGGGCTCGTGAGAGCATGGGAGAGGGGTCTGTAACCTTGCCTGAGGTCGATTCACAGGGGATGGGTAGGAAAGGCTTCTTGTAGCAGCTTACTCCTAATTTAATATAAAAGAGCAAATGAGTGAAAGAGATGAATGAGTTGAGGTGGAGGGAGAAGAGAGAATGCTATTGTTGGCAGAGGGTACAGTATTAGCAAAGGTTTGGAGCCAGAAGTGCACGTGCACACGGAACGAATGTCAAGCAGTTCAGCGTCATTTGAGGATAAAGTGGGAGGGGAGGGGGATGAAAGATGAGGCCAGATAATTAGGCAGGGGTGTCGTCTGCCATGTGAAGGAGTTTGGACCTTTTTCTCTAGCTGATGAGGTGCCAGGAAAGTTGAAACAGGGACATGACACGGCTCTTCCTTTAATCTGACCAAGACTTCAATTCCTTCCCACTTTGAGGAACTGCTGGGTATTTGTCAACCCAAAGGTGTAGGAGGTGTTTTCCCCTGATGAGTGGACAAGCCAAATTCTTCAGAGAGATGCTGCCTGACCCATATGGCCCACTGACAGTTTGACAGTTGACAGCTTTTAGTCAGACTAGACTCACTTAAGCTGCTTACCCATCCTGAGGCATGCACGCGGCCAGAGCCCGGACTTCACATCACTCTGGCTGTCTTAATTGGGCACTAATTAAATGTTTTGGCTGGAAACCTCTCCTTGCCATGGCTGAATGGACTCATTTGAGGCCAATATTTCAGGGAAACATCTTGTTAGGCTGATCTGATTCCCTGTTTAAAAAGAAAATGCACATATTCAGCTTTTTTCTTCTTATTTCGGCCTAAGGATCTATTGTATTTGTCTCCTTTTAGAAAAAAACTAAAAGTTTAAAAGGATATGTGTGTATATGTACATATGTATACATATGTACACATGTATACATATATACATATGTATATGTATGCTGGTGTGTGTATTCACATATATATATATATACTACATTTATTCACATGTATATGCGCTATCTATATTTATATGTCTGTATACTTAGACACACCCACACATAGGATTTAGAATAGGAGTTGATGGAAAGCTCAGCCTTGCAGTCAGGAGGCTAGAGGTCACATTTAAATTTTATTTAAGATTTACCTTAGGCTAAACATGTAATTAAGCTGTTTATGGCTTAGTTTCTGTATTTATGACAGAGTCGAAAGAAAGACACATTGGAGTTTCGCCATCACTTTTCAGTATGAAATTTAAGGATGAGGATGATTCATCTCTAATCGTAGGGGATTGACAAAAGGATTGATTGATGGACAAAGATCTATTTCTACCTTTACTTAGCTATTACATGCTGATAAAGATTTCCTTCTCAAACCATTCCCAAAGCAGGGTAGACAGCCAAGTGACTGGGGCTCAAAGGGCCACTCTTCAGTCCCCACTACAAAGTATCCAAAGAGTGCCTGCAATGTCCAGAGGTAGAGCGGTTGGTGCAGAAGATAGATGGGAGGAGAAACACTGAATGGCTCATCCATCTGTGGACCTTCAGGAGCTGGTTATGCCACTGCTGTCCACTGGCATGGACTACCATTGCTGTGAAGCAGCAATCGTTTCTTTAGAAATTTCTCCACTTGCTGAAACTAAACCTCTACTGAATGTTGCTTTTCTGGAAAAATAAACCTAGTAGTACTGTAATAATTGTTTCTAAAATAATGGCGGTCTTATTGTGGTAAACAGGGACTAATGTGAAAATTCAGATTTTCAAAGGTTAACATTCATTCCTAAATTATAATTTTCTATGAAGGAATAGAATTAGATAACAGGGTTCGAATATGACATCTTCTCTGGAAAAGGAAAAATAAAATGTGCTCCAGTTCAGGTGTCTTCACCTGAATTTACACCTGAATACAATATTAATATACATGGTATACAATATTAATATATATGGTATCCATTAAGTGTAGGTTTAGGAGGCAAAACCTCATCAATTAGCTATTCTTGAATACATTTGCACTTGATTACCAAGGAGTAATTGTTCGATCAACAACAGTAAAACAGGGCAGAGGAAAACACTGGTCTGTCTGAACTAAAGTAGATCTTCAAAACCTCTTTGATGTGTGTGCTTCTTTAGGTCTTAAGGACACATGAAAGTATCTGTTGGACTTTCTAGTATTCACTTTATTTAATGAGAAATGTTTTCCTTCTTGTTTTACCACTTCCTTCCTCCTCCATATCCACTCCTCCTCCTCCTTTTTTTTGTTCTGAGCAATGATTCTGTGTGTTCTTTTCCTATTTAAAATTTAAAGAGTTACATTTGGGAGAGGAACAATGTAGGGAAAGGAAACCCCTGGAGTGTGTCTGATGTGATCGTTCTCCTCTGTGCCACCATTTTTCCTCCCGCTGTGGGAGCGCTAAATGATAATGCCTGATACCTTCCTGAATAAAGCCTGACACGGTTTCCAGCTGTGAGCATGTGATCAGTTTTTATGTTTGATTTTTGCACATAAGTATACTACTGCAAGCATGTCCACAAACTACTTCACAAATGCTTAAGGGTGGAATTGCTATTGAGTGCATCAAACATTAAACAAACACTGAGTGATTGCATTAAAAAAAAAAAAAAAACTACATTTATTTTAGAAAGCCATGTTTCTGTTCAAACCCAGAATTTTAAAAACATTTAATTTCTATTGAATGGTCAGGTATAACCAGACAAGCAACCCTCAAGGGATTTGCTTTCAGGCTAATTCTAGTCTGAGTTGAATTGTCCAAATAGAAAGGAGATTATGTTGCTCTCTGTACTTTGCTTTCATGATTAAATATGATTGTAATTATGCAATGGGTTGATTCATTTACGAGAAACACTGACTAATATATCCTCTATTATGTCATCTTAAAATGTAGTCTTATAATCACAGCTTATAATGTCTTATAAGCTGTGATTTTTAAATCCATATTTTTCTTGAAGCAGCATATTGCACATATATGATTCTGGGTTTAGTGACATATTTTGGCAATATTATAATCCTAGATGTCAGAGCATTCTGTTTTAATGTCTTTCCTATAATAGACAATATATTTCTTATTGTTAATGTGTTGATACCTATAAAAAGACTACCTATTCAAACCAGTTTCCTGAATTTAAAAATAAGACACTAGTAAAACAAAAATAAATTATCAGTATACTTTTTAATTCTGAAGGCCTACTGCTGACATTTATAAGGTCTGTGGTATGACATGATGTTTGTTAAACATTGAAACTTATCATATACTTCTTTCTGGCTCACTGATCAGAGTAGGAAAAAAGGGGGAGGGGAGTCCAGAGGAATACACCAACAGGCAAAAAAGAAAGTTATTCTGCTTTTAGTGATAAGATGGTTCAATCATTGGTTGGGGTTTAATGGTTTAGAGATGGAAGGGGAGGCACATAATTTATGAATTAATGAGAAGTACCGATAATTATGTTTCTTTAAAAAGAAAAAAAAACCCCAGCTACTTCCATGCCAAATTCTTGGTTTTCTAAATCACACTCCTTGCCGTCCTGCAAGTCCCAGGTCAAGAGAGGGGGCCACTCCTACCCTCAGACTTGTTTACCAGGTGTAATACTAGATACAGAGGCAGGGGATTATTACATTTAGAGAGAGTCAAGATGTCAAGTTTCTCAACCAAAGTAGAAAACCAAGATCAAACATTCCACTCCTAACTTTAGCATTTGAAGGTGTGGTTGAAGAGCAGCTGTGCTCCGTGATAAAAATGGAGACAGAACGGGGGTCATTCTGGAATGACTCTGTCAGTGGAGACTTGTTTGTTTGTTTTTTAACATCTTTATTGGAGTATAATTGCTTTAAAATGGTGTGTGTTAGTTTCTGCTTTATAATAAAGTGAATCAGCTATATGTATACATATATCCCCGTATCTCCTCCCTCTTGCGTCTCCCTCCCACCCTCCCTATCCCACCCTTCTAGGTGGTCACAAAGCACCGAGCTGATCTCCCTGTGCTATGTGGCTGCTTCCCACTAGCTATCTGTTTTACATTTGGTAGCGTATATATGCCCATGCCATTCTCTCACTTCGTCCCAGCTTACCCTTCCCCCTCCCCGTGTCCTCAAGTCCATTCTCTATGTCTGCATCTTTATTCCTGCCCTGCTCCTAGGTTCTTCAGAACCATTTTTTTTTTTTTAGATTCCATATGTATGTGTTAGCATACAGTATTTGTTTTTCTCTTTCTGACTTCACTCTGTATGACAGACTCTAGGTCCATCCACCTCACTACAAATAACTCAATTTTGTTTCTTTTTATGGCTGAGTAATATTCCATTGTATATAGGTGCCACGTCTTCTTGATCCATTGATCTGTCGATGGACACTTAGGTTGCTTCCATGTCCTGGTGATTGTAAATAGTGCTGCCATGAACATTGTGGTACATGACTTGTTTGTTTTTAACTTCATATGCATCTACTTTAAACTGCAACTGAACGTTTCTAGAGATGATCAGTTGTTTTCTTTTCTTACAGAAATCTGATATTTCCTGATATCGACAGAGTTTCTAGCTGTGTCTTTACTGTGTGTGACAGGATTAAATCACTGCAGACATTCAGTTATCATCTTTAGGGCCAGTCATTACAATTTCATAGAAGATAGAGAAATAAAGGAGAGGAAGAGCAGTTAGTCATTAAAACATCTTCAGAGATAAGGAAACTGCTCACTGACACGGCTTTCCTGAACATTCTTCATCAGTGTGCTGGCAAAAGAACAAGGCTAGTCATTCACATAACCTCTGAATCTATGAATTTCTGGGGATCGAGGATTGTTCCCAGTATTGTTTTGGATTTCCATAAGCCATCAACTATTTTCTCTCTGTCTCTGTCTCTGTTTCTTCTATCTCTGTATACACATACACATACCGCACTCGTAAAATATATGTGTAAAATATACATATGTAAAAATACCTGTTAAATATATTTGTTAAAGGTATATATGTTAAATGTGTATGTGAGATATATGTTAATTATACATATATTGAATATATGTTAAATAAGTGCATATATGAGATCTATCATCTATCCATCCATCTATCCAAATATCCCCCTTTGAAGTATGAGATTAGTAAATGGCCATCTTTCTTCCAGTTGGTACTTTAGAATTTAAATTTAAGAATATGGTGTTTGGGTAGTGATTGGGCATTGGTGTAGGCATTTGCCAAGATTAAAACTTCCAGGACTGGTTGGAAGATGGGGGGGAAAAAGGGGAGTGGGGGAGTGGAGAATTATCAGATAATTGACAACAACTGAGGCTTCTGTGTCCTGAGTAGATTGGACTCTGTCCAGCCCTTCTGCGTTTGTACACTTCTTTTTTTTCTGTAAAATGCAGATAATAATATTTCTTATTCCACATACCCTGAGCTGCCATTTCCAAACAGCTGCCATATACCAGATATCTTGCAGTTCATAACATCCAGAGGCAGAAAAAGGGAATGTCCCTTTCTAATGGACCATTTAAAGAGAGAAAATGCTATCCTAGACTCTACCCCTGCCCTGCACCACTCCCCACCCCAGACATCTGCTTACATTTCATTGGCCAAAACTGTGGCACATGCCTGTGTTTCCACCAATCACTAACAAGAGGAATAAGTCTCTTTCCGAGGCAGCAAAATAGAGGACTGTGGTCAGTTCAGAACGAGAAAGGACAGTTTTCTAAAGCTATTTTCTTCAGGTTCAAATAAGAAAGAACCTTTCTGGCCCACCAGAGCTTAGCGTTTTATGGAATCATTGCAAATCTTACCTAAATCCTGTTTGATTTTAAAAAGCGACAGTAGCTTTTAGAATTTTTCTGTTTGAGTCATTCAGGAATTCTTTGGAAGTATAAAATAATAAAATTTAAACAGTCTACCACCTTATCTTTTAGGTGAATCCAGATTCTTAATCTGCTCCTACCACCACTGTTTCCCAATTAAACAGCCAAAAGAGTCAGTCCTTAGAATGGATTAATGACCTGCAAAATTCCATTTGAACATAGCCATTCTTGAGTTTTACTAGTGGAAAAATACAAACTGGTGTGTGGTCATGGATTATTACAGATTCGCTCCAGACTGCTGAATTGAACTCTGATGAACCTGCGACACTCTCCATTAAACCTCAAAATGAGCTTTCTCTTAATTGGGGAGTAAGAAGGGAAAAGTTAACTAGTGGCTGGTAAATGCCAGACTTGTGAATCATTGCTTTATTTTGGACAGAGTGTTGAATCATTCTTAGGTATGCATGGAAGTGAAACCAGGGAGGGGGGAAGAAGTTTATTCATTTACTAAGCCCTATTCTCTTCTAGGCAATGGTGTTTTTTTAAAAGAAAAACCTAAATATAATACAAAAGGAAGGCAGTCTTATAGTCGTTTTTAGATGATAAAATTGATTTCAGAAAGGTTAAGTGACTTGTGCCAGGCTAAATAATTGGTGGTGAATCTAGGATTGAAACAAAGGCATTCTGTAGATATTTATTGAGCCAAACTCTAGGAATACAGTACTGAAGAACCCAGACAGATCTCTGCCCTTCTGGGGCCTACTGTCTAGTGGAGGAAAACAATATATATGTTTAAAAGATTCATTCAAAAATATACATGATTATAAATTGTGGTAAATATTATGAAGAAAGAGTGCAGGGTGGGGACATAATTTCCATTGGTGTTTCCATCACATCATCTAAGTGGAGACCTAAAGAATAGAGAAATATCATACAAGTGAAGAGTGGAGAAAATTCTATTCTCTGTGAGGAAATGGCCTCAATTTCAGCAGTAAGTGAGAGCTGAGAGCTGGCCAGTGTGACCAGAGCATGGTAATTGAGGGCTGGTGAGATGAAGCTGGAAAAGAGGCAAGAACCAGACTTTTGTAGAACTTTATAAAACGCCATGGGGTGGATTTAGATTTTTATCTAAAGTGCAGAGGAATACCATCGAAACAGGGAATGTCATAATGAGATTTACAAAATCATTCCTATCGTCATGTAGGAAATAGATTGAAGGGATTTTTTTTCATATCAGGATAAGTCAGTAAATATTTGAAATCATAATTATATATGTGTCTAATTAGTGTTAGCTGAATGTATGTATAAATGAATTTTCAGACCAAATGTGAAACAATGCTTTAAAGACAAATTATTTTTGGTAGCCAACATTGGAGAGAGAATTATCTACTAAAATGGCTCTGAGAAAGTGTTGTTAGATAGTTCTAATGACAAAATGTGTACTTTATATTTCATTTTGCAAATGATTAAATGAATAAACTTATTTCCCCAGCCCACTCCCTATCTTCACCTATCCTAATTTTCTTTCTTTCTTTTTTTTTTTCCCACTCTATTACACATTTCTACCTCAAGAGACTGGGCTTTCCAGAACTATCTGCTTAAATTAAATTTGCTTCTTTTTTGGAAAACTTGGTATTCTTTAAATTAAAGCCTCCTAATGCTAAATACCTAGAAAGCTTCCAAGTGATTTTAGAATAGAAGAAACCGAGAGTCCAAAATGTGCCTCCACCCTACAGTTTTTGGAATTCAAGATTATAGCTGATCAGACTGTATTTGTGTGTCTTTCAGTATATGGAAGACATATTTAAAAGGTTAGGAGATTTTTTTTTCTCCTAAGCAGAGACAGTGATGGGCTATTATTATTATGAGGGATATACTGGTGTTCTGTGAAGAAATTATTACCAGGGGTACAAGTGAATACTTGTCTGTAAGGACAAGCATTGATCCTCAAGATCTCCACTTATATTTTATGCCTTTTCAGCAGCTGTCTGATCCACAGGTGAACTGTCAACACAATTTAACACACAAAAACAAAATAAAAAGCAGAATTGGAAGGCTACATAAAAGATCATCTAACCCACCCATGTTTATATTTCAAGCAGAGAATCTCCCAAACTTTTTGAAGCAGTTGGGCTCTTTTTCTTTGATGTCATCAAGGAAAGATGCTGTCTCTTCCCACTGGACCTACATCTATGCTAAATCCAGGTCAGAGAGCACCTGGGAGAGTTTCTTTGTGAGCAGGTCTAGAGTGGGTGACTATTTGGTCTTTGTGCTCCCTGGGACCCTTCTGGTGACCAGACATTAGAAGATGCTGTCCTATCTTTCTGGGATGTCTCCCCCCTCTTCACCTTGTACTTACCCTTAGAAATGCAGTGGTGCTACCTTTTCAGGGCAGCCTTCCCTGAATTCGCCTTTAGATGAAATTAGATTACATTCCCTTGTTAGGGACCCTCTGAGCACCATGGCATTTATCACAGCTGAAATTGTACAAGTATTTGCTTGGTTATTTGATTAATATCTAGTTTGTGAGCTCCATAAGGTTAATGACAGTGTCTGTTTTTGCTCAGTGGCATCTAGCGTATATGAATGTGACCAGGTGAAGTCTCCATCAGTATCATAATAAAGTAGTATTTTAAAGTATTCATTACCAAGATTAAGTTCATTGTGCAATATGTCTCATTATTTTTTAGAGCTCCATACCATTTCCTTCCCCCTTTTCAAATAAATCAACTAAAATCATGACAATTGAAGGCTTTTAGCAGTTAGTTTCAGTTTGTCTGTGACCCACACTTAGAAATTCATTTTACATCATGACCCTGTACCTGCATGCATCATATATATGAACAAAAGTTTCATTAAAAAACTTCTATTATACTGCATAAACTCCCATTCTATTATTTAAAAAGGATGCTGATCATAAACCAAAAAACTGATTGTGCCTTCCACTCACGGGTTCTGATACAATATTAGAAAAGCACTTAAATGGTCGATCTAATTAGGATTCTCCCCATTACAAAATAAATGACTCAAAATTTAAATTATCTAGCCATTGATAGTATTATACATGCTTCTTGTTTTCTTCTTTATACGATTCTGTATTGAACACATTTTTTTTTTTTTTTACATTTGAGTATATTGCATTTATAATCAGAAAAAGATTAGGAAAATAAAGTTGTCCAGTGATTATATTGTCAGTGCTATAATATATACTTCTTTGGTATTTGAACATTCTAAATCTTAGGTTCTCACTAACCTCTCAATTCACATTGTCTCATCTCTCCAAAGATTCCTCTTCTTCAAATCTTCTCACAATCCTCCAACTTCCAATTTGTACTCTAAAGAGCTATTATGTAAAACTGTTTTCCCGGCTCTTCTTTTGCAAAGTCTCACCCACTCACATCCAATATATAGATGCTTGGAAGACAAGTACTTTGGGTGTCGCTTACAATTTAGACGATCAGCTTCTCGCCAGGAAATGCACTTATTCCAGTATTCCAGTATGTATGTGTAGTACAAAGGACATCATGTTGTTTGTGTTTAACACTGTTTGTTAGTATCATTATTAACATAGTAATGTTATTAATAACATTGTCAGAAACAACAGCAATCACCAAGATAACAGCCTTTAACAACAGTGGCATTTACAGTATGCCATTATATTAATTATCACAATGGATCTGACAGGCTGCTCCTAAGAATTCACATTAGTGAATAGTTTATGATTTTAAACTCAAGAGGAAAACCTGAAGCTACATCAATCCTAATACACCCTTGTCTTCATGTACCTCCCTCTTTTCCTCAGTTTATGAAAACAAAGAGGAAAATGATAAAACCATTACCAAAGCAAATTTATTAATGGGATTAAATAAGTTGTTAGCTCTGTAATAAAGGGATGTGACAAAGAGTGCATAATTTTTTTGCTCTGTAATTTGATCAGTGTCATTTGGCTGGATGCAAGTAGTTCATCAGAAGGAAATGTGTGTACCCAACAAGAGGAAGCCATGAGAGGCAAGGATTCTTGCATATTTAATATTTCTAAATATACTTCAGTTGAGAAAATATTTTCCTCTGTTGGGGAAAAGAATGGCATATCAGAATGGCATAGCACCTGTAAGCTAGTTTTATAATTTTGTATGTTGTAGATTCTGTAGTCATGGACACTAAGTGGGATAAAAGTCATTATCAGTGGATCATCCTCCTGATCTAAATAGTAGAACTGAGCTTCACAAAGAAATTTTTTTTTTACTTTTGTATAAATTAAAAGTTGATTGTAATTTATGAAACAAACTTCTTATCCTCATTCTGAAAGCTTGTTTATTTTCTAATCAATAATGTACTTATTAATTCCTGTGTCACTGGACAGATTTGAAGACTAAGTAATTAAAGTGTCCTGCTGATTAGGGGTTCCTAGAAAGCATAAAATTATCTGTTTGACTTTTATAGATTTCATTACTATGGATGGATCCTGCCTTTATTTTTGGTTATCTGAAGGAATTATTAGATCCAAATAGGTTTGAATTTTGCCAACTGTCTTCTTTGATGGTCTGCTATTCAAATAGCTTCTATCAGAAAGCTGTATCACTAATGGCCTTTTGAAGGCATTGAGTATGTGACATTAAATTCTGGAAATAGTCATGGAGAAGCAGCAGTCTAAAAGTACATGACTCATACTCATTTCTAATCAATAATAGGATATTCTTTTTTTTTTTTTAAAGATCGTTTTGTGATCTCAGATTAACATCTTTATTCTTTTTTTTTTTTAAGTATTTGTTTATTTATTTATTTATGGCCGTGTTGGGTCTTCGTTTCTGTGCGAGGGCTTTCTCCAGTTGTGGCAAGCGGGGGCCACTCTTCATCGAGGTGCGCGGGCCTCTCACTATCGCGGCCTCTCTTGTTGCGGAGCACGGGTTCCAGACGCGCAGGCTCAGTAATTGTGGCTCACGGGCCCAGCTGCTCCGCGGCACGTGGGATCTTCCCAGACCAGGGCTCGAACCCGTGTCCCCTGCATTGGCAGGCAGATTCTCAACCACTGCGCCACCAGGGAAGCCCAATAATAGGATATTCTTGATTTATTTTTGGTGTCATAAGAGTTAAACGTGGTAAAATAAACTGTTTATTCATGTTGTTAGGTTTTTTGTTTACAGTTGAATTTTATGTTTATTTATTTAAAAGGATTTGTTGAAGATATCTAACCTAAGGCTAATTCATATTATGGCTAATTTGTAACAGATGGTTGGTGAGACAAAGGACCTTTATCTCAGATCTTATGAACTAAGTAAGATTGGGCATATTCAACATGGTGTGTGGAGCATAAGACAGTACTTAGATGACTAAATGAAAAGGCAAATCCAGGTTCTTTGTTAAATCGATATTCAAAAGTTGGGTCCAGCTGAAATGCTCTTCAGGTGCTGTGTCTGTCAATGTCATGGGCTTTATGTGGAAGAAAAAGCAGTCACAATAAATTAAAATAAGTCATTCCTCTCAACCATTAGAAGCGAATGGTGAGATGTTTCATCGGATACTTTTCATAAAAATGAGCAGTTTTGTTCTAAACCTCTTGGAAAATTCCAAAGGAGATATGCACATGGCATCAGATGGAAGGCACATTATAGATGACTCTGCCAACTTCACTGGTTCGCAGAAGGCAAAGTGTTAACAGAAATAATAAAGTTAAACTGTAAGGCCTGGTACTTAGCACTTTAACTCACGGATTATTTCTAGACTTACTTTTATTTATGTTGACCTCTTTCTTGGGGAGTCTTGGGAGTCATAGCCGCGTTCCTCTTCACTTGTCATATTAAGGGAATGTGAGCCTTTGGTTTGTTCACAGGACTCTCCCAAGATGACAGATTTGGGCCAAGAACTCGGGGGTTCCCTCTTCCAGCTCTGACCTCTACCCCTTATGTTATGCAGCGTCTAATATCCACCTGTAACCTCGTTTGTGCATTTGTTCCAGTAAAGCACTTTGCTAACTACTGGGCTTCAAAAGATGAGATGAAAAGTAAAATTGTGATAAGTGCACCCGAGGGACAACATGCTGCATTCGCTTTGGTCTTAAATTCTTGGATTTATGGGAAGGGACTTTGATAATTCTAATGAGTACTTACACCTTCTTATCTTTTTAAAACTGTGCTGTCATGGTGTGTAATAGAATCTGTGTTTTGAGACATCTTCTCTTGAGAGAGAACACAGATTCTCCCCCAAGCCTCCAAAACCCTTCTTTCAGTGTTTGGTCACTGCTATTAAGTAAAATGTACTTCAGTCTAAAGAACGGGGCAGATGTTAAAACCCCCTTGTGGTCCCCACCAGCCAGGGGGTTCCTCTGTTTGTTATGTCCTGGCTGCTTGGCACGTTCCTGTGACATACAACAAACCCCCATTATAAAGGATTATATGATGAATCAACGAGTTTGTGAAAGATAGCAACCAAATGGTGACTCCCAATGACAAGAAAAATTACTATAATCACCCCTGCTGTAACACCCGTCTGTTGGCAAAGTGGTTGATCCCCTTGAAAAGCTTTAAAAGAAGGCCCAGTGTATTAAATAAAAATCTCAGTTCTGTGTGTAATCATAAAAATTAACACTGTCACTTAAAAAAAAATCTAATTGGTGTCCTAAAGGGAAACCTACTAGGCTATGTAAAGTAGCTATTATGAAAACGTTTAGCCTTTTGAACGTATTTCGGACAGCGTTTGTGTTGCCAGATTTGTCAGCCAAAAAGTCACTAAGCAGATTTGTCAGGGGCTCAGGCCATAATCTGTAAAACAGACATTGGCATAGAGATTAAAGATGAAGTCAATTATATAGGTTTTGTTACCATATATCAAGATTCCTTTTTAAAGATTGATTGATTGATTGATTGATTGATTGCTATGTTGGGTCTTCGTTTCTGTGCGAGGGCTTTCTCTAGTTCCGGCAAGCGGGGGCCACTCTTCATCGCGGTGCGCGGGCCTCTCGCTATCGCGGCCTCTCTTGTTGCGGAGCTCAGGCTCCAGACGCGCAGGCTCAGTAGGTGTGGCTCACGGGCCCCGTTGCTCCGTGGCATGTGAGCCCAGACCAGGGCTCGAACCCGTGTCCCCTGCATTGGCAGGCAGATACTCAACCACTGCGCCACCAGGGAAGGGAAGGGAAGCCCCCCAAGATTCCTTTTTAAAAGTAAGTTTGTTTGGTATGGGCTGTAACCAGAAGCAAGTGCTATCTTTGTTTGGTATTTAATAAAACAGGGGTGTCTGCAGCAGGGGAAAACAACAAAACCTGTTCATTCATAGACCTGGGGTGTGAGGAGTGGAGGGGCAAGCAAGATGTTTCTCACATTCCTCCCCTCATTCCCTTCCTCTCTTTCTAGTGTAAGTCTCATGTGTGAGTTGCGGATGAAACACCAAGGACAGAAGAGTTGTTGAGTCCAAAGTCACACTCTTCCCCGGGCGGGGGCTGTAGGAACAGGCTGGATACCTTCACTGTTCAGGGAACGTGTCCCCAACACGCAGGGTACACACCTGGCAATCTGGTTTCTCTTTTCTTGCCACAAATGACGCCTTCACCTTTATAAAGCTCCCGCTACGTCATTTTACACTTAGAAACATCAGCGGCCAAAAATGTCTGTGCGCAAGACGGAGTAGCGTCTGCTCCAGCCTCGGAGCAACCTTGCCAGTGGCTCTTAGTTAAGTCACAGAATCACTCTGAACTCCCCGATCCTTAAAGAAGGGTATGAATCAGGTGGATTCTCAGGACCCCTTGCCCTTTAAAATTTTGTGATCATGTAAAGAATAAGATCTTAAAGAATCAGATCTTGCATAGTTTGCAAAGGCAACCCTCCCAGACGCAGCAAGAGAAGGCGCTCTATATTGCCAAAATATACGCTTCAAAGTTTAGAATGACAAGAGTTATTTCCCCCAAACAGTTGGGGAGAAGCGTTATGTTAGAAAAACTAGGAAAATATAAAGTGTCTTTTGGAGTTCCAGTAAGTCACATAGAGGGATGCTTTCCCTAGAACTGTGGAGACTGTCTGGGTATTTACAACAGCTAAATATAGTAATGACATTCTGGCACATTTACACTTCTGAGATGACTGTATATGTAACTGGTGGTAACACTTCATAATGTGAACAGTGTTTTAACAGAGAAAGTCTGGTCCACAGATAACTCTGGGACACAAAAATATTAATTTACCTAGATGGAAAGGGAATCACATGCAATTTGTTTGGGAACTTTCAAAGGCGCTTACACTAAAGCTTTTCCAAGCCACTTTGAAATTATATCTTCATCACACAAATGAAATACCGCCCAAAGAACCGCTGACTGAGAGAAGTGGCAAGCAGTCGTCCCAGACTTTATTCAGTATTCACATCCAATCACATTAGTAAACATAAATACATCACAGCGCTTATTCAAACACTCACAAGTTATCTATAGAAAGACAAACTACCATATATTCTCTGAAATAGATTTTCCCTCCATTTCTCGTCTTCATTTGCATCCAGTGTATTAAGTGCGAATTTCATCCCCCCCCCCACTTTTTTTTTGGAAGCAAATTATAGGCTCTTCCTGACCCCACCCGTAATTTTCCACATTTTCTTGAGACAAATTCTGCCACATTGAGACAAAGGTAACGGCAAGCAGAAATTCTAGGAAGCATCCAAAAGGGGTTTTGAGATGTACACCTTGCTTCTCAACGTGAGGGGAGAGCAGATTTCCCGCTGGGCTGGACTTCTGGGAGTCCGTCTTTAGGAACCACTCTTGCCCCCTTGTTTGATTTAGCAGGAAAGGAAGGGAGATACCTGCCAGATGCTTTCATGCTCACATAGACACTAGGGGGTGTCCAAGGACCAAATGTATTTCTCCTTCCCTTCAGACTTGTCTCCTCTGTACTCCTAGGTCCAGCTAACTTAAAGCACAGGAGTGAAGGGAAAGTCCATCCAATTAATTCCTGTCTTGGGCTGAAATGAATTATGTGAGATCAGTTTCATCCTCAGGACCCAACCCGTTGGATCTCTGGCAGCAATTGTAATCTCAGGGTTCAGAGCCAGGGACCATCCTATACTATAAGCCACAGGTGATGGGGAGTGAGGTGCTCTGTCATAAAATGCTTTTTACCTCTGTGTTTGCCAGAATTTACCTGTAGTTGAAAAGAGGTCCCCGGTTGTTCCTTAGTTTGTTTCCGGTTTGGTCTGTCCGCCCTCCACTGGAGGTGGTAGCATTGTGAGAAGGCAGGCCTCTGCCGACTCTTTCTTGTGCTATCCGGTTTGCTTTTTAATGTAGATGATTTGTTGATTATTACCTGTTAGAAAACATTTGCCCTTGCTGCTATAGACATCTACAGGCCTTTGGGCCTGGGTCTCTTTATGAATACCTATTACTTCTTAATTACGCTGGTTTAATAAGATATGTCTTTCATTTTCATCTCCTATCTCCTTTCTCCTGTGATTCTTCTCCCTTTGCTATTGGTCCCTAAGGGCATGTTGCTGGCTCCTTTTCTTTATTGCTCCCGTGTTCCCTTCGCCCCTCCTGGTGAATTAAAAAAATAAATAGAATGCATTTTAAGGATGACGACAGCTATAATAAAGTCAGGAATTGCTTTCCAGCTAAATGCACTGATTGGAAGTCCTATCGAAAATAGCATAAACCTATTTGAAGTAGTCAACCCCTCCCATACAGGTCATGCGATGCTCTATTAAAAGGAAGGTAAAACAAAGCTTGTGACATTTCTGCATTTCCCAGACTCACTTTTCCTAAGACATATCAATAGTATTGACAACAGTATTGCATTGTGCTCCCCAGTGACCTGGGCTGTCATCTTCTGGTCCTGGATAATTCTTTCTTAATGAAACTGTATTGTATCCTTTACCTATAACAATCAACAGAAAAATAATTATGTTTCAACATGTAGGACTCAAAAACTTGAAATAAATCAAAATGGCAGCGATTAACTAGCCTAGAACACTGATTAGTTAGATAATGTGGATACTCAATACCCACCTACTGTAGCTGTTAAAGATGCTAATACATTTGCTAAATTTATGAAAATATACAAATTGCTAAAGAGACATCTGATGTGAAATTATCAGGAGAATTGGGATTATATACAAGGATCTGTTATTTGATTTCATTTTGAACAGTTTAAGTAGACTCCTCAAGAGTCATTAGTCGGTCCTAAGCTTTATTACTGAAGTCTCTTATATTAGATGGAACTATCAGATTTGATGGCAAAGCACTAGCAGCTGGGAAACTGCTCTTTCTCTCCCCTCTCATTTCCCAAACAATGTTTGCACTGATTAATACTATGCAACAAGACATGACGCAGAGATTGTGTTGGCATTGTGTTCTCATGACCCCACACATTGTGTGCGCTCCGTGGTTCCTTTTGCTGTTCATAGTTATATGGGTTTATCAGAAATTACATGTCAGGCTCCCGATGAGTGTAATTGTATACTGATTGTGTATAGTTTTTTTAAACCTCATTATTAGCCTTGTGTGCAAACCAAATAAAAGGAAAGTTTAAAAAAGGAAAAAGAAAATAGCCTCCACCGGACGTCACATTACAACCCAGGTGTTTGAGCCTGGATGCAGAGGGGGGGAACAAAATGTTCTCTCAGGGACATCTGCTTCAGCCATGTGCTTGAAAAAGGCCCTAATGGATGGAGGGGGAAGGAGAGGGATGCCTAGGGTGTGGGGGGAGAGCTCTGGGGCTCTGCTCTCTTCTGGCTCTGTCTTCCTCGCATGCACGATTCATTTAATCACAAGGCAGGAGGACACTCAGGGATGCCGTGCGCGGGTCCTCATTCATTTCAACTTTCATTAATAGGTGCCCCCCGTGGCAATTTCTCTGAATTCGGACCCTCTCCTTAGAATCACTCTTTTAACAGAATAACAAAAACACCTCAACTGCATAGACGCAAAGTCAGGGGGAAAGTAGATACTAGGAGAGTGATGAAATGAACGGTGCCTTCTTTTCCTTCACAGGGCTCTGCCCTTCTGTCCACTTACACCTGAGCATCTAGTGGACATTTCTAAGCAGTTATTACCCAGGATGTGCAGTCTTCGGGTTCATGATAAGCAGGAAGCTCAGCAGGGAATGTTGAAGTATTACCTACCAAGGACGAGGACCATTAGAATTAGACTGGTCTCTAATGTGGGAAGTCCTTAGTTCTCTTTTAAAAACCTCTAATCAGTATACAGTGGTTCAGTGCACAGATGTTAGCACCAGTGTGAGGGCTCTCTAATTGTAATTTAAGCTACCCCTGCCTAAGGGCCCTCAATCAAATTATTAGACTGCTGCAGTGAGTCCCTGGCTCTTGGTTGCACCTTGCAAGGGGGTATTTTCCAGAATGATGAGAAGCAGTGGCTTCTCCTGGGAAGCAAATGTACCATTATGGACTTATTAGGTCCTTGATTAGATCCACAGCTGATAAGTGAGTAGACTTTTCAAGAGAAAACATTGCAGTTTATTTCAGTCTGCCTCACTCAGCCATTGGGTCGTGGAAGAGGAAGTAAATGAAATAGAACTAAAGGAAATATGCGTGCAATTTTCTTAAAAGTGGTGGTAGAATGTGTTAATCAGTGTTTATAATTGCCATGAGCCCTTTAGGCAGTGAAGGTAAAGGCTTTTTAAATTTGTTTGTTTCTTCGTTTGTGTGTTTTTTCTTCCCAATGCCCAAGCTTGCTTTCTATTGACGGTTTTCTGATTGGATTGTCAAGACTTAAAGAGTTAAACATTTGGAAAGACAATTAATTAATTTAGGGGGTCCTAGAAAGTTAACCTCTCAAGTTTCCTTCCTGAAATTCATGTTTATCTGATTTGCTTTAATAAGTGACTTGTCATTGAACTAGTTTTACATACTTTAATTTGAAGATAATTACAGTACTATAATTCGCATTTCAGATGCACATTAACTTTTCAAAAGATATCAAGCTAGCTACTTCTACCTAGCATTATGCTTATTTTTTAGTAAAGTGTAACCTGAAGAATAATTGACTGCTTGTAGTAATATCTTTTAAGTCTTTCTATTACTAGGCATTTATTTGATTTTAATTGTGGAACCATTGGTCATATGGAGCTCATTTCCTGTTCATGTTGATTTCATGAGTCTCTCCATTAGTATTCAATTGCACAGTAATTAGTCATTAGTTCACCGTGATGTCTTCAAGCATGTGTACACTTATATTCTCATTTACCACTCAGTTTCTGCAGTCCTATTTGAATTCACTCTTTCTTAAGGAGACGGAGGCCGAGATAAGGAAGACAAAATGCTAGATCGTGAATTTATTAGATTAAACGTTTTTCCAAAAAACCCCTAGTTAAAGCATGCAAAACTTGATGCACTGAAAATGAAGTAAGTGGCACTGCTTAGCCACAATACTGAAGTCACTGAGGTGTCAAAGCCTGGAATCTGAAGCCATTGTGATCAGAGGCGAGATAGAAGCTATTTAGTGAAACTTCAGGATGGCACTTGACACAGGTGTGCACCTGGCTAATTCTGATTAGAGCATCTTCAATTTCTGAAGAAAGGTCAAATTCCCAACTCGTTACTAAGCTCCAATAATGTATTGGATTTTGCCATTTTAACTGTTTGGCTTTACAGATCTATTTTCCTTTACAAGAGAAAGTGTCCTTTAAAAATATATTGTCGGGACTTCCCTGGTGGCACAGTGGTTAACAATCCACCTGCCAATACAGGGGACACCAGTTCGAGCCCTGGTCTGGGAAGATCCCACATGCCACGGAGCAACTAAGCCCATGCGCCACAACTACTGAGCCTGCAAGCCACAACTTCTGAAGCCCGCACACCTAGAGCCTGTCCTCTGCAACAAAGAGAAACCGCCACAATGAGAAGCCCGTGCACCGCAACGAAGAGTAGCTCCTGCTCACCGCAACTAGAGAAAGCCTGCGCACAGCAACCTAGACCCAAGACAGCCAAAAAAAATAAAAATAATAAATATATATATATATATATATATATATAGTCTCTCTCTCTATATATATAGACTATATATATATAGCCAATGAATTCATTAATTCCAGATTTGCTGTTTTTAGCTCACATTTTATCTAAGGTATTCCTTTAGCTCCTATGAAAAGTAAACATGTCATCTGTCATAGCCTGTTGCAAGCTTGTAATTTAAGTCCATTAGAAAATTGTTCCTGCTTTTTATTTGAGCCGGCTTCACATTGTTGTCCTAATTAAATCAGAATCTTATATCGTTTAAATGTTAGGCTTGAGAATGAAATTATTTTTATTCAGGTGATAATGGTGGTCCTCTTGCCGAGCTCAAAAACTCTACTTTTAAGACAGTTGAATCAAATGTTCAAGAAGCTACAGCTGCTGCATACAGGTTCCCACTGGCATTTACTCCCTATACAAAATCAGAAGCAAGAGAGATAGGGTTCCCAAGATAGAGTCTCTTCTCTTCCTCCAAATTTACCAGTTCTGCAGTAGCTTATTCCTATGCCTCCCTTTTTTTGTTTGTCCAAAGGGAGTTTAATTCTCATAACTTGACTAAGCAAAAATGTTTTGCACAATAGTGTACACAAATGCTCCTCAAACGTTAATGTGCATATGAATCTCTTAGGGATCCTGATAAGATGCAGAGTCTGACTCAGTAGGTTTGGGGTGGCCTCAAGATGCTGCATTTCTCATAAGCTCGCAAGTGAGACAGACGCGGCTGGTCCACGCTTCACACTTTATGTTGCAAGAGGGTAAAATGATTAGGACGCAAACGGGGTGAATCAAACTTAACATCATTTTATCTAGCCCTTATTGAAAATTGAAAAATTGTTCTCAAATTTTCAGACTAATAATGCCAGTTGTTATTTTGACTTGAAACTTTGCCAAGGTATTGCTTGCTTATTTGTTTGTTTATTTATTTATTTACATATTTATTTTTAAGCTTTAACATCTATGGTTGATCCCTTGAGAAGCAACTGGCTTTTGTAAGAGAAATATATGCAGCTTCAAATTCACCCTCCTGACTTAAACATACTCACTGCTATATGCATTTCCATGTACTAAACTGAATATTTAGAAGTTAGTGGAAGATTTAGTATTTTTACATCTTTTTTATGTGAAAAATTACCTTTAATTTTACTTAAACATCTAAGCTTGAGGAATTAATTTTCATCTTTTAATTTAGTAGGGTGACTCTTTATACAGAATAATATCCAAGAAGTTAATGATAACGGATGCCAATTTCAGAATCACAAAGAACTGTGGAACTCCCCAAATATTCAAGATGGCTTAAAATAAACGTCCGTGGTGCCTGTGTGCACACGTGGACACACGCTCGGTTGTTATTTGGAAACTAAATTAGATCAACAAAACAGTTTATTTCATTTCTGTGGGCGTGGAGTCTGAATTTCTTGGCCCTTTGTTTCTATTCTGCATGTAGTCTCAACTACAAATTGTTCTCTGAATTGAATTATAGTCTATAAAGATCCTCAAATCTGTTTGAAGAGCTCTTTAAATTTCCTCTAAATTTTGAGAGGCAAATCTGAATGACTATTACTCACTTGTGAAGTGGGACACTCTTGACCTTCATCCCTTTCTCTCTCCCTTTTTCCTCGCTACCTCTCTCCTTCCCTTCCTTCTTTTATTCTTCCTCGCCCCTCCTCTCCCTTCCTCTCCCTTCCCTTCTTTTTATTCTCTTTTTATGTGTCTGTTGGATGAAAAATGAATTATCAGTATAGGGAGATTAGAAAAAATCCAAATTATTATCAGCCCGTAGAACTTATTTTTTAAACGTTTTTTCCTTATATAGCATGAAATCAAAGGAAACATTTTATGAATTTTAGCTATCCCCTAGGAAGTTGGTTCACATCAGTGATTCTCTTGCTGGTTAGATAATGTGTAAACTTTGAAGAAAATACTTTTTTATTTGATGTAATTCTATTTTAATTTTCAGAAAAAATCGTTTTTAAAACTCAGGTACGTCCAAGAAATACAACAAAATGGATTAGGGAAGGGGAAAAATAAAACAAGACAACAACAAAATTCTTAACTCATCTCAGACTTCAGAGCCCAAGAAAGCTTTAAGTGAATAAGGTGTAATTTCTCTTATGTTAAGGGCAGGTGGTGTGAGGGAACAACAAGATGTCTCCAAAGACAGACCGAGGCCTCTTTCATCCATCTGCCTTTTCCTGCTTTTGCTACTTGGAAAATTATTTACTCTTTCTTAGTTTCAGTTTTTTTTCCAGCTATTAAGTGAGAATGCTGATAATTCCTAACCCAAAGGATCCATTTGAATTAAATAAGATAAATATAGTCCTTCCAAGCATTTTGGGTTTCTTGGCTCCGGAAATAAAGCAGAAAACAAAATAGGAAAAAAAAAAAAAACCCTTATATAGCTTACATTCTAATGGGGGGAAGACAGACAATTAAGAAATAATGACAAATGTAATACGTGCTGTGTAAAAAAAATGGGCCAAAAAGAAGGGCATAGAGAATGCTAGGGCAAGAAGTAGAAAGATGGGGATTTTAAATAAGATCATCAGGAAAGGTGACATTTGAACAAAAATCTCACTGAGAATAGTGTTCTAGGCAAGGGGAACCGCAGGTGCAAGAGTCCTGAGGCAGGAATGTGCCTGGGATGTATGAAGAAACAGCAAAGGGGCTGGTGTGGCTGGAGAGGAGTGAGTGAGTGGAAGAGTGGAGGAAGATAGGGAGGTAACTGTGTGGCCAGATCACCCAGGGCCTCCTGGGTTAATCTCAAGACTCTGGTCTTTGCCTTGAGTGTGATTGGACATTTTGAAGAGGCGAAGGACATGATCTAATTTCTGTTTTTAAAAGGAGAACTCCCACTGCAGTTCGGTGTCAGTGGAGGTGTGAGATGTAGTCAGATCCTGCGTCGACTCTGCAGGTAGAGCTGACAGGATTTGCTGCTGGATTTGTATGTGGAGGGTGACAAAAAAAGAGAGGAGTCAAGAAGGATCAACTCTGTTTTGGCCTGAGAAGCTGTAAAGAGAGAGTTGCTATTTGCTAAACTGGAGCTATGTGTGGGGAGGCAGGAAGGTCCTCGGTTAGGTTAACATGTCTTAAAATTTGAGAAGCCTCCAGGACATCCCAGTGAAGCTATGACACGGTAGGTGGGCAAACGTGTTGGTCTGGAGCTCAGTGGGGAGGTCCAGGCTGGATGTGGAAAACCGTGAGGTCACTGGTACCCTGGAAAGCGATGTTTCCATGTGGATGTGGGAATGAGAACACTTGTTACATAGTAGGTGCTTAGCAAAACATGAGTTGCCCTAGCCTCATTTTTCTTTCACCTTCTGATTGACAGTCTTATGTCCCCCCCCCCCTTTTAATATATAACTAGATATAAATAGGTCCAGGTGGTACATTATTTACTGTATGTCTGTCTGTTTTCTTCATTTCTTCTAAAGATGTATTGTTCTATATCTATTGGCTGTAGGCTCTGCTTCTTGGTTTAAAATACTTTTAGAACTTACTTCACTTGAACTAAGCCATATGTCTTTGTACTGTCTCTCTTTCTGGTGAGTATATCATAATACTTATCTTCACAAGTGTTTATTAATAGGCCATCTGAATTGTGGGGTGCTGTCATGTAAAGCAAGTTGAATACACTTGTAAATGGACCTTAAGGCCCTTACCCTTGAAGAACATTCAACCGCATGCTAATAGGCTCATAACCAATAAAAGCTGTTAGGTGCTTAAATGAATACTGAGAAAACGCACACAGATTAAAAAGATGCTTTATATTATGCCCAATATTGACAGGTGCAGCTGATATTTTAAGATTTTTTTAAAGGTGCTGATACAAATAGTAACTGATAGAACAGACCATCTGGAGATTCTCTACCTATTGAACTATTAGAAATGTAATTAAATTCAATTTTGTTTCTCCTCTCTATTGGCCTTGTTTTCCCACGTGGCATCCCACATTGCTCCATGACCGAGTGGGTCCATAACATACTTATGTTTCTATTGTATTGATTGATTGCAGAGCTTTGTATTAAGTGTGTCCCTATATCCCTCCTTTATTTGTGGCCTACTGACAGCTCCCAGTTCAGAAGTAGCACAAAGGTAGGGGTGTCTTGATTATTTGCTAATGAAGCATTGTGGCTGGAGATTTGCCCTCAGGAAAGCAGAGCACACTGATTTGAAACATGTTTTTGATGAGACCTTTTGTTGAGTGAATCTGCTTTGTCCGTAATGAACGTCTATGTATATTGATTTATTTTTTTCTCAAGGGTTAATTTTCCTGTCCTGTAGTTATATAGAGAGTGCTACTTGAAAGCACAATATATAGTCATGCGTTTTAATGATCATTTATTCCTTTAGAAAATAGCTAGAGTAGTAGGTGTCAGCTAATGCCAAGGCAGTAATCAAATTGCAGTATAGAAATGTATCAAATCAACATTTTGTGCACCTTAAATTTACACAATATTAAATGTCAACTATATCTCAATAAAAACTAATGTAAAAACCCCATGTATTAAAAAAAAAAAAGAAAATACCTATTGTACTAGGGAAAACTCCTTTTTTGAAAGAATCTTGCAGGATTGTATTATCTTGTCAAATTTCACTTAAAATTTAAAAAATAATTTTAAGGCATCTTTTCTGACACAAATCAAATTAATTATATCTAGAATTATAATTCTAATAAAAGGAAGTGTTTCAGAAAAAAAAAACCACCTACCTATCAGGTTGACCATGTTCTAGTCAGGGTAGGCTAACGGTTGGACAAAAAGTCTAACTCCTCAGTGGCATAACACACCAAGGTGCTATGTCCCCCTCTTGACACAGTCCTATTAAATTGGGGCTGCTTTGCTTCACATAGTCATTTAGGGACCCAGGTTCCTTCCATCCGGTGGCTCACCCAACCCCGTCTTCAGAAGACTCAGTGCCCTTGGCTGGTTCATTCCTTTCTGGACAGAGAGGGTAGAGGACAAAGAAATAGCATGCACATTGGTAGGATTTTTTTTTTTTTTTTTAAGAGACCAGCTCTAGAAATAGCGTATATCACTTCTGTCTATCCAGTGGTCTACTGTCTAGCCAGAACTCAGTTATTTGACTCCATCTAACTGTGGGGTAGCTCAGAAACGAGGTTTAGCTGGGTGCCAAGAAGGAGCAAATACAGATATGTTCTAGTGTTAGCAATTTAGTTTTAGCAATCTGCCAAAGAACCTGTTACATTAGCAATCCAAACCCTCAGAGTAATGGATCTCTTTGTCATCCTGCAGTTTCTCTTAATGCTATGCTTCCCCACCTACTCTTCTCTTCTGGTGTTTACCAAATTTGGGAAACTGTGAGATGGGAGAGAATTGCAGACTAAACTTAAAACTGATGAAGAAAATAAAATGTTTCTATTATCTAGGGAGATATTAATAGCGAACTATATTGGTCTCTTTTATCAGTTGACTTGAACATTATCCTTCTCAGTATTTAGCTTGTGTTTCCCTATGTTGGAGGCTGTCATCTACTAAAAATGAGTTCCAGTATGCCATGCAGGCTTGTGGAATTCTGAGAAGGAGATTCTGGTATAGTGAGTGTTCTGTTGTGTTTCTGCAGGAACATAACCCTGGAATGAACATTTACTGAACACCTACTACGGTAGCCTTGCTAAAACCTTTGGGGCTGTTAATCTCGTTTAATTCTCAAAACAACCTTGTGAGTTAGGATTATTGCTATTTGGAAGGAGAGGAGCCTCCTTTGACTCAAATCCAGACCTCTTTGACTCTAAAACCCATGTACTTTCCACACCAGGCAGCTCATTGACTGCTCCTGCCCTCCCTCGCCCCGACTCCCCAGGCTGAAGGCCCTATCCAAGGCTTCTCCTGTTTGACCAGGTAGACAAAAGAAATTGCTTATCAAAACAATTGAATCTGTTGTGTGTATAGACACAGACTGAGCCCATAATCAAGCCAGGGTACTCAAACCAGGGATTAAAAAACTAACTTGAAAAGAGATCTGGGGTCATTTAAGCATAATGAGAAAGAGAACACAGATATTCTGCATATGCTTTTTAAAAATAATTTTAAAAGATGAATAAGATAAATGAACTTAGTGCTGTTTTTCCAGATATTTGGTTCGTTTTCCACTATTTTTTCCCCTCCTTTTTTCTCCTCTGTCTCATTCATTTGTCTATTATGGCTGACAAAGGAAACCAAAAGAATAAAGAAAAGAATAGATTACTTTTTCCTTTCCATGGACTCCACATAAAACGGACATGGTGTCAACTCCTATGATGATTTGCTCTTCGCTTCCATCTGCATATCTGATCGAATCATACTAATATAATAAGAAGGCAAAGGGAGATAAACTAACAAGTGAAGTTTTTAACTTGCACAAGAAACATTTCTAATCCCTCTGCCTTCCACTCTCCCTTAAGCAGCGATTTTGCACCCCTGGATGTTCAGCAGGAGGAGTGGCGTTCGCCACCCCACGGCAAAATGGACCTGCGTGCCTCCACGTAAAAGTGGTCCACGTGTGAATTAGCTTTGAGTTGTATTTTGTTTCTTATACTAATATAATATTGTTCTAGTGCTTGCCCCTGATTAAAGAAATACATAAATAAATAATTTATAATTTAATTAATAAGGTATAATATGCAAAGCACAGTAATTTCAAACAGCTTGTAATGTCTCTAATGTACTTTCAATTTTTTATTTTACATAAGGGCTATATTCATTATGTGGTTATGATAAACATACTAATGAATTTTATTACAGGAACAAATTTAAACATGTAAATGAGATCAAATAGTATTAAAATGCAAACGATGGTGAAACTTATTACAAACTAACCTTGCCAACATACATGGAATGATGTTATTTTAAAACTTTGCAAGTTCTATCCCTTTAACAAAGGCAATGCCTTTTACAAGGTCCCTGAACATAAGAATTTGTGAACTGCATGCTTTATTCTTACATGAACCCCTCAACCAAAAAAAAAAAAAAAAAAAGTTAACTAGAATCCAGGGTTTGCGTGTAACTTTGGATGACAATTAAAATCCCTTTTCTTGTTCCAGTGAACAGTAATCTGTGCATAATTACATTCAAATGAGATATTAGCATTTTTTGTGCTTACTCTTTGTTAATTGCAGAGTTCACTCACCATGGTGATGCTTTTGATGGAATCAGGCAACCTTATTGACCTGATGCCGTAAGGCGTGTTGGGAAATTCTGCTGTATTCTTCATTTTTTTTTTTATTTTGGCATTTTGAGGAGTCCTGCTGCTTTTATTACATTCCTGACACTTCTGTTAATAAATCATTGCAAAGTTAATGAAAATTGCATTCAGGCATATCCAAAATAATTGTGTCCTTTGTCATGCTAATAAATTGAAAGATGTTGATCCAATGGGCGAAGGCATGCCCATTATGGAGAAGTTTGTGATATGGGTGCCTGTTGCACTCACTTTTTCCTTGCCATATCAGTCCATGTAAAATGTGGGAGAGGAAAACAAACCTCAATATATTTATTCCGTACTTTATACAGTGAGCCTTTTAATTAAGTCAGCAAATGGGTGAATTGTATCTCCACAGAAAGTTACAAGTATCTGTATTATGATTTATGAAAGGTTGTTAATATCAATAGGAATCAGCAACAGTCTAATATCAGACGCATGAAAATATGAAACCATGTTTAACTGACCTTTCTCTCACGCCTGGGGATTTTTCCACATTTATATATGACGCACTTGATTTAAAAATGACAATGATAATAACTCAACCTTCGTTTCCCAAGGCTTCTCCTGTACTAATTTAGAAGGAAAGTGAAGAAATGTGATTTTTAAAAAAATTTTGTCTCTTTGGCAAAACATCAGATCTTTTCATTCACTAAGCCTTAAATGTACAAGGGTGTGAGTGAGTGTGTTTGGGGGATAAACACAAAGTCACACTCAGTGAAGCAGGTTTAACTGTTCTAGGTAGGGAAGAGTATTCAGGTCAGAAAAATTTAAACTTATAATAGATTGCATAAATATTTTTTTCCAAATTTATCTCAAGGAAGAACTCCAAATAATTGTTGTCTTGAGGCGTTCTTAATTTATGCACTAGCTCCTCATGCTGATTTTAGGTAGGTATTTATTCTGCTATTCAATCAAAAAGCATAGTTTCCATAACAACTGCCACATCAGATGAAACGTACAGCTTGGCATTTGAAATACAGGACTTCTTAGTAGATATGCTTCCTGACATATTGTGTTGAACTTGTGTTCCTTTCATTCTCTTTTAAGCTAGCAAGATCTGTGTTTCTATAAAGGACCATCGCAGTTTTGCATAATTATTACAATCCATCTGCACATTTCCAGGATTTATATTAAAGTAATTAAAGCCATTTTGTATTAGTGGGTGCTGTGTGGAACTGGCTTGGATGCAGGGTTCTAAAAGTTCCCACTTGCCTGCTTGCTGTGCTGTAATTTGGAGAACAGAATGTTCCGTAAATGAGATTTGGGAATACTACATTTTTTTCTTTCTTTCCTTTCTTTGCAAAGTAACTTTTTTTTTTTTTTCCTCCAGTGGAAAATGGAATAAAAGGTTCACCTAGGGACTGGAGTTAATGTAGTCCTTCTGCCTAGGGTTAAAAAAGAGCAAAATCAACATTGTGCAAAGAGCTAGCAACGTTGTGCAAACCCTAATATATTTTCTTTTTCTATGGAGAAATAATAAGCCTGTGTTTCTAAGGCAACTTTCTTCCAAAGAGCAGCAAGCAATCTAATTTATATTCTCATTTTCCCCAGCAGTATTTGTTCAAGGTGAATGAGGGCCAATATTATTAACCCCATTTTATGGATGGGATGATTGAGGCAGACAGATAATATTGTACAGAGCAGATAATGAGATAGATAATGTGCTGGGCAGGGGGGAGGCATATCGTAGCAGGAATAATAACTAATACCCTATATTAAACCCAGAGAAAGAACTAACTGAAAGTTCGATAGTGTGGTTGCTAAGAAAAAAAATCATGTAGGTTCCATGAACTTTAAAAGGGACAGTATGGGGCAGACTCAACCGCTTCTGATCTACATGAGAATCCTTGGCATCTCTGTTGAGGTTTACAAGGCGTAGGTTTGATTCTTAGTGTTCAGGATCTGTCTCATAAGAATTTGTGATTCCTCTTGGTGTCCACAGCGGAGGCCTAGAGGAGGTCATCCCATCTAATTAAGGAGTTCGCATGCTTTAAAAAATCTAGATGTACTAAAATTGTTTTCTAAATGGAGAGAATTATTATCTTCCTCCTTGCAGCTCTCTCTCTCTTTGTATCAAAACTTCCTCTGCTATGAGGGGAGGGCATGAGTGGTGCTGAGCCACTTATCTGCCAGAGCATTGTTGTCACCCTTCCTAACAAATTGTTATTAACTGATCTTTCTGTGATCCCATCATATACCTAGAAGGCTGGGTGATGAGGAACACTCTTTGTCATAAACAGTAGCATCCACGAAATTTATGGGTTATGGAATCCTGCCTTCTGCTGTAACAGGGGAGCTGAGATGTTAGGGTGTCTGGAGCCCAAGGTCTTGGTATACAGTAAAGGTTATGCACACAGACTTTGCCATCAGACAAACCTTCTCAAGTGCCACTTACCTGCTTTCTGCCTTGAGTCAGTTACTTGACAGCAATGAGTTTCGGTTTCTCTTCTGAAAAATAAGGATAATAAGAACTCACTCATCGGGTTACGATCAGTGTTTTGTGAATATTTGGAAAGTGATTAACGCATTAGTGGCACATAGTAAAGATTCAAGAAGGGGTAGCTTCTAGGATTGTCATCATTTCTATATTGTAGAACTTACCAGTTTGCATTATCTAGCTTGCTAATTTTCTTCCCTTCTTTAACCAATCTCTCTCTTGAAAGTTTCTGTTGTTGTTGTTTTTGTTTTCTTTTTGGTATGCGCGTGTTTTAAGTAATAAGAAAGAACTCAGGTTTGACAATACCATGCTTGTTAAGTATGTGATCATGAAAGGTAAGAAACCATTACCTCATTTTTGGTTTCTACTCACATCCCATGTCAGTAAACTTACACAAATAAAAAAGTGTAATGGAGGCAACCAGAGTGAGTAAAGGGGAAAAGGACATTATAATGAGATTCAAGAAAGTGGACTTCTTGACAAATGCCAGAAGTTAACCTGGAGAGACTTCTCAAAGCTTGAAAAAATAAATTTAGGGGAAGAGGATTGAAGATTTTTTGCATAATAGCTATTAAAATGATGTAACTTTACCCTAAAAGATAGTATATTTCGAAGCTAATTTAAAGTTTTGAACTCATTTCAGGGGTTTCAGATTTCATAAAGTCAAGCAACTGGCATTTAACCGGATTAGGGGGTCATCTTAAATGGGGGGTTCAAGTGGGGTAGTGGCCGTGGGCATGGGTATAAGAACTACGAGGAGGATGTGGTACAGAAGCACTTTTGAGACCTTGCCAGGCTGGTTCTAGAAGCAGAATGCCAGGCTGACTAGACCCCTGTTGAACCCAGTATGTATTACATTTCTGATGTTCTCCACAGATTGTCCAGTGGATTATAAACTAGGTAGTTCTTCCAAAATAATTCAAGCAAGAATGCATATACACACAGTCCTTGTGGACATTGCCAAAAATATACTTATCTATCCCATGGTCTCTAAAGGCAAAGTGCAATACAAACAAAAGTTTTGATTGGGAGTGGAGGAAATCCTGCTGCATTGACATGCTGGGATTAAAAAAGAGTTCTAAATCTGAGCAGTGCCTGTTTTCATTTTTGTTCTGAAAAAATAATTTGCCTTTCGCACACCTCCCCCAACCCCTTTTTTAAGTATATGTTGTGTTCATTCAAAACTGGCACTTTGGAATGATTGACTTGTTTTATGCTTCTGTGCTTTAGTACAGGTTTTATTGCCTACAGTCCCCTTTATGGTGTACTGGTGAGACTGCTGCTTTTCTTGTACATAAAGTCATAAAAGTCCAAATTACTTCTGGGTACGTAGAACCGCTGACTAACAAAAATTCCAATCTATGCATTTTTTAAATCTAAATGAACACTCCTAATAATTTTCTGTTTAAAAAAAATTATTTTTCAAGCCTATCTATTTTAAGCTAAGGTTGTTCAGGATTTGGCTTTGTAAAGGACCAGTGTTACATTAGGGAACTATTAAAGAGATGAAGCATCTTTAGCGTACTAGAAAGTACTATAGGACTGCAGTTGGAAGACCTGGATTATAATCTTTTCTGCTACTAATTTTCAGATTCACTTTCTGCAAGTTCCTTAGCTTCTTTAGTTCTCTGTTTCTTCATTTGGGAAAAATATAGAGATACTTTCTGAAGTGTTTATCATTTCTAAAATTCTATAATTCTGGAGAGGTTTTTTGTTGTTGGTATTGTTTATTATTATTATTATTTTTTTGAGTCTTACTTTTATTTTATTTTATTTTTAGTATCTTTATTGGAGTATAATTGCTTTACAATGGTGTGTTAGTTTCTGCTGTATAACAAAGTGAATCAGCTATATGGATACATATATCCCCGTATCTCCTCCCTCTTGCGTCTCCCTCCCACCCTCCCTATCCCACCCATCTAGGTGGTCACAAAGCACTGAGCTGATCTCCTTGTGCTATGCGGCTGCTTCCCGCTAGCTATCTGTTTTACATTTGGTAGTGTATATATGTCCATGCCACTCTCTCACTTCGTCCCAGCTTACCCTTCCCCTATTATTTTTCATAACAGATCTTACTGAACAAAACCTCCTTTGGGCTCCACTCCTTTCAAACAATGCAGCATACAGCAATTGAAACAAATCACTAGTCCAAATTTTAAAGGAAAGAAAAACTGAATTGAATAGCACGCCTTCTAGTATATGTAACATCAATTATATCTGTTGCTTCTCTGCTCAAAAAACCTGGGTTGGCTCTTCTCTGTGCTTCACACAGGTTGGTTCCAACCTTCACCTCCAGCCTTATGTTCCCCTCTCCTGTCTCCAACACATCGTGTACTCCAGACCAGTTGAACGGCTCGCCAGTCTCTGAATATTTCTTTTTTTTTTTTTTTGGCTCTTTTATGGTTCTGTTCCTTCTGTTGAGGGTGTTTTTCCCCTTTCTTTGTTGCTAGTGAAACTCCTGCATTTCCATCTTAACTAACTTTAAATTTTTTTATAATACTCATCACTAATTCCTTTGTTATAGACCTGTATCCCCTAGCAAAACTATATGTTTTTTGAAGCTAATATCTTACATCGATCTCAGCTCTTAGAACGGTGTCTAACCCATTATAGACAATCAACAAATGTTTGTAGAATAAATCACTAAGAATTCAGAAAGTGTCTAGTGATTCCAGAGCTATAGAATACATTGTTGTAGAAGCTGATGAAGTAGTTTAGGATTGATGGCCTCTGTAGAAGAAAAATGTAGTAAAATTATTCTGGAATTCCTTGCTCTGGATTTGAGGGGCCATCAGCTGATGACTTGCCATCTTATCCTGAAAGGTCACCACCAGCAACTCTGATGTGGTAGCTAGAGGGTCCAAATTTCACATTATTTCTTTTTCTTCTAATCTTCTGACTTATGGACACATGAAAATTTCCTGAAGTTTTTTCTGGTAGTTCATACATTATCATATTTCAGTTAAGCTACCACCCATACAGGGTAGGAAGGCAAAATTTCCATGTCTAGTTGATATGAATAGAAATCTGGAATCCTAACTAAAGGATTAATTCGATGTGTTTTGCAATGAGTGGTAACCCAGTGTCTGTGTTAACATCCGTCCTTAATGAGGAGCTTTTGATAAGCTTGGAAAAGGCCAGGTTTTCCTGTGACCTTCCTTGGTAAGAATAGCAAGAGAGTGGGTAAATGCTAGTATTGGATTTGTATGTTTCATAAGTTCTGTATTCCCAGTGTTCCTGTGGTCTCCATAGTGTCTTTTCTTACTACTGGGCTTCAGTATTAAAAGTGATTGTAGCCCATTGGATTCCTGTACCTATTTCCTGGATACTCCATTGGAAAAGGGGTATTCAAGTGCTTCTTTAATGATTCTTCAAACTTAATGAATACCTTAATATTGAGTGAAGCAGGATCCATTGGAGACATTATTATTAGGGTCATATCTTATTATGTGTTTATACTTAGTCAAGCACGTGTTATACTTAGTCAAGCACGTGTTTATACTTAGTCAAGCATCGGGAACATAGTCTGCCTTTTTTTGTACATTCTATTCAGTTTGCTTCAAGGAAAAAGGATGCTGCTCATCATTGGAATCTTTGAGAGCTGGAAGACTGGCGACAAACACGTCATTATGTCTCCATGTGTCTATTTTAAGACTTTCTTAAGACCTCGGGTGAGGGCTGTGTTAAATTCTTACACAAACGTTGGCTACCACTTTGTTTTTTAAACCATATTCTAATCTTGACATGAGAGGATTTCCTATATGTGTATCAGCAAGCAGATGAGAGATGAGCAGGACTTCAAAACAGACCTTCATTAGGGCAAAAGTTCGTCATGGATTGACTGGTATAAAGCAACTGAAGAATAAAAATTTAAGGATTAAAATAGTAAAGGGGAACCTCTGGTATACGTGAAACTTAAGGAAGAACTCTAGCTGTGGCCTCGTCTTAGAGATAATTGGCCCCTAATGTACTTATTTATTATTTTTATTATTTTTTTTAGAGTGAACATTTTTAATATAACCATTTCTCTCCTCATTAAACAAACAAACAACAACAAAAACCCTCCAAAGTCTCCCCATTCCACTCAGAATAAAATTCAAACTCGCTTCCATGGCCAACACGCTCTTCATCGTCTGGGCCTACCCACCCCCTGAGCTCACTCCTTCCAATCCCCACTTGCTTGTTACCCCAAGTCTGGAACCCTCTGCACAGATCTGAGCGGGCTAGCTCCTCCTCTCATCCACCAGGACTCGGGAAGGCCCCTAATGTATTTATATCGATCTTAACATTCTGGTGCATCACAAATACATAAAATAATAAGTGAATTACAAAGTGTTTAGGCCTTAAAACACATACAGTGAAAGAGCACTAGGAAAGCAACTCTCCTTTGTGTTTCTGCTCACGTACACAATGCTCTGGGCAGGTCTGCGTGAGAGACTGTTGACCCTCCAAATAAGTGCAGAGTATGAAAACCTTGGGTCGTTTGAGTAGTTGGCATTTGACCAACTGTCTTTTCGATAGTGTCCAGTTGTGAGTCTGGTGCTGTGTTCAGCCTGATGTTTTTCTCTTATTTGAGGTTTACACTTGTTATAGTGATGTCTATCATTTTCCTTATGTTGCTTTCCCTAAGATTATCTGTGGCGTTAAAAACCAGAGTCTGAGGAATTGTTTTTTTTTTGCCCTTTGTTTGTTTCTGCCCACGGACGTTTGGCTTGTAACTATAAATAGTTGTCTTGTTGAACAACTGAATATGAATTAATTTAGAGACGCTCACATAACTGCAAGACTATGAACAGTGAAAGGACTTGGAGAAACATTCTAAACTACTAGGGAGATGATTGAAATTCTCATTGATTCTTATAGCTGTTATTATGAGGAGAATAAAGACTTCCAAGACATTTCAGAAGAATTTTTGTAATTGGAACCCATATTTTACAGTCTTTTCCTAGTATAAGTGTAGTAACTTGACAATTGGGATTGTTTTGCTTCATATATCAGAATTGTATCAGTGCTGGGCAGCTCTTAATATATTTCTTTTTGCCCCTTTCTCTAAGTTTTTGATGGCTTTGTTTGATCTGACACTTCACCAGAGTCCCTAAAACATCGAGACTTATGTAATTCATCTATCACAAGTGACAGTTCCATGGACAACATATCATGTCTGACTGTCTGTTAGATCTGCTATAATCTATGGGCCTTGTGATGAATGGAGAGCAGGGTCCTCGATCACACAGCTCCATCACCGTTGATCATACCTAGAAACCCTGCACAGACACTAATTAGAGGAGAGTTTTCTGAAGGCCTAAAGTGGGATGAAAATAATTGAAGTAATTGAATCCCAGCCTCCCAACAAGCTTCACTTTCAGAGAGATCTGCTACTGTTTTATTCTTCTTCTGCTTGCAGCTAGGAGCCCTCTTGCCTTCTCTGTGCAGCTGAGACAACTACCTGCACCCATGCATCCAGTGCTTAGATGAAACATCCAGGTGTCACATTTTTTCTGGCTCTGTTCCCATCATTGAAAAGCCATATTCTCACCACTGAAACAAACTAATTACATTTGTTTTCATCCGTCAAACGAGAAAATGACTTAGTCTGGGTTGCTAGAGAGCTCTCTGAAAACACAGTCTTATCTTCTTTGGGTTCTGTAAAGTGCTTCTTAGCTTTCAACGTGCATGTGAATTATCTGATATTTTTTTCAAAATGCAGATTCTGACTTAGTAGATCTGGGACTGGGCTCAAGATTCTCAATTTCTAACAAAGCCACACTTTGAAGAGCAAGGTCCGAAAAACAACTCATGGAAGTGTATGGCTGAACATGGTCTGTGCCTGTCCCTGAGTTGAACATACTGAGGAGTCCAGGGTTGTTCAGATTCCAGTTAGAAAACTGTCTACTGTAGCATGTGTCCTTCTTATTTCCATTAACAGGTACTCAGCCTCATTATTGATCTAACCAGCCTTGAGGGTCACACTTTATCCCTAAATGAAAGGCTTCAGCACATCCTGAACCCTGAGCCACAACTGCAGGAAAACCACCCAGCAAAGGGGATTAATTTCACCTCTTTCCGTATTGACCCTCCACTTGGGGAGCTAGTATTTCTGGCTCTGAGCCAGCTGACTTCATCCACAAATTAAGCTGACAGTTTCTTCCAGCAATAAATGCTGCCTTGGAGCCAAAGCAACGTTGGTTTAATTGGTCTCAAACTATTCCACTGGCCACAGCTTCACATTCCTGAGGGAGAGCCTTGCTCTCCTGCCGAGGTGCTGCAGCCCTCTTCTTTCTTCTCTATCTTCACTGATGCTGCTGGCCAATGGTTTGGAACCACTGCACGACAGAGGAGGGGTGAGATGGGTATTGATTAAGGTGGGTAGACCTTAGATGAAGGCAGATGGGACCAGGATGTCTGGTCAGAGAGTGCAGAACAAGGACTGGTGAAGGCCAGAGAGTGAACAAACACAGGAAAATAGTCACTGCGGGTTTGAGAATATTTGAAACCTCTCCTAATGTGTATATTTCCCTCATGGAGTATAAAGGCTGTAGCCAGCAGAAACACAAGAACTCCAAAATGGGAGGAGGAAAGGAGACTGTCTCATTCATTATGTTTATTAGAGGTTGCGAAACAACAACCAAAGCCATGGAATCCTGTTCTAAGTAGTGGTAATGTAGAATATGGAAATAAATTCAGTAACAGCTATATGGGGCTAAGAGGAAGCTATTAGCTGATGGTACCCATGAAACTCAGTGAATTTTTACTGCTTCTAGGTCATATATTCCCTTAGTTTCCAGGAATCCTTGGACTTCCTGATTATATCTGGCATTTTGTACATCTGAGCATTTTTTTTTTTCCCCTGGAATAAGTTCCCTTTCTTTGATCAGGATATCAAAGTTGTTTGCAATCTATAAAAGGCTAAATAAAAACACTGCTCCAAGGAACTGTGGCAGGAAGAAAATTTTGGCTATGGCCTGTGCTATCTAGTACATTACTCTATACTCCAAACTTGATCAGAAATTACTTTATAATAAATGAAGAAGGTGGAACCCAACTCCTCCAATAGCAAGAACTAAGGCTGACACTGGTTTGCTTACCTGGGATGAGCCATCTGAGCTAAGTGTGAGGAAGGACCATTTACATCTAAAGGAAACTCAAGCCTAGAACAGTTGAAGTAACTCACCCACGTGTTCTGGCAGAACTACAGTGAAAGCCTTAATCTAGTGTCCGTTTGCACTTCACCTAATGTTCTAATTCAGCTGTCACTGTCTCAAAAACACGCACTAGCCCGGTTTCCTCTTTCAACTCCACATCTTCCATCATGACCCTGAGTGCTACATGTCCTTGGCTTACACCCTTAGAGCCAAAATTACTTAGTAATTTTTAGTTTTTATCTCGCTTTATTTTATCAAAGCATAGTAACGTTTGAAAGACTGTTCATTTTCAAGGCCTTTCCCACTTTTGCCCTTCAGTCAAAACTCCGTTCTAATATTTCACAATCTCGTAAGAATACAGAGGGTTATAAATCCACGCCTGAATCTCTGTTCCATGCATTCTATCCCTGCCTGTGTGTTCTCTAGTCCCATCTGGGCTCACGCGGTTACATTATGCACTCTGACACCCATGTCATGTCATGTTTATCCAACTGTTTTACTCCTAGTCAAAATCAAAAGTTGTTTTCTTCCCCAATTCTCCCAGCAGGGCCTTCCCAGCTTAGAGAAAATGAAGCTGTCGGCCATCAGTTTATACATCATCACCAACAATAAACATGCCAGGATCAGAACCTGCATTTTGTTATCTGTCCATTCTTGATGGCAGGGAAAAAAGACAGCTTGATGTTCATTAGCTGGGCTGACCCCCAGCCCTGGGAGCAGTGGGGAAAAAATATGCATTTTGACTGGAAGTAAACTGAGGAAACATGACATGGAGTCAGGGAGGGATTGTAGATCTGTCTCAGGGGTGTGATTTTTTAACAGACTGACTTTTGGCATTTGAGGAAAATCTCAGCAACTCTCTGGACAGAATTTTCATAACTGTCCATTCAGCAGGGCTGATGTGTGACTTGAAATAGTACTCCTATTTTACTTTATATGCTCTGGCTTTTGTATACAAATGGTCTGTTTCCTGAGGCCTGGAAATGGGGACTTTTCCCTCTTCCTTTCTTGTCTTCCCCACTTTGTATCTGTGGCCTCTAAAATAGTGGTGGGTACAATAGGTGTGTAATCAGTGTTTTCCGAGAGGAGGTAAATGTTTATATGGGGGTGGGATCTGCCGTTTATTTGCTGTGTGGTACAGGAAAAGGAGCAGACTTTGGAAGTCAGACAGGTCTGGGTGTCAATCTGGAATGTCACTTACTGAATTGATATCAGTGTCCTCATATTTATCCTGGTTATTGAAAGACCTTCGTCCTAGAGATGTTAGAAGTAAGTGAATTAGCATATGTGTAAAGTGCTAGCGTGTATGAAGTTCCTGAAACAGGTTAGTTACCTTTCCTGTTTTCGTTGCTTCTGCCTTTTGGTATAAATGCTAGATATGCTAGAAATATAGAGCAACCTCACCACAACTTTTACATGAATTTTATGACCTTCCTTTTGAAATTTCTTTGTGATAAATAGGGAAGAAAAAGGGCATTGGAATCAGATAGACACAAAATCCATTCTCCTTTTTATAGAGGGCTTAACTAAAAAAACAAGAATCGGGACACAAGCACTGCCCAAAGTAAGATATATTAGTTACATAACCATCCCTGTACCTACAATCAGAGATATCCTGTTTTTTCTATTGTTTTCACTTAAAGGTATATTTATGTCTCTAACAAAAGATGGACAGAAGAACCTTGTTAAATAGAATACTGGAGAGGTATCAGGAAGTAGGGAATTAGGGGAAGAAGAACCAAGGTGTTGGGCTGGGAGAAGAGAAGAGCAAGGCCAGGTGGGTGGTAGTTTGGCAAGCAGTACAGACCCATTGTCGCACTGGGTGGAATGAAACATCACTGCCTGCTTGCAAGCCGGCCTCCTTTTCCAATGGCCTGGATGCCACCAGGGCTGCTCCCTCTTGACTGGGGTCTTCAGAGTTAAGATTCAAATCCCTCCTTCTCTTCCTCTTGAGAACTCTAATAAAGGCACCAGGAGGAGCTTGCACCCTCTGGCCCAGAATAAGATGAAAGAGCAAAGGAAACTTGATTCCATGCCTGCAAATCAAATTTTCTTTATTGGGTCCATTTTTAAAATCCTAGAGTAAAAGATTCACCTGGACTTGGGGGCATTTCATTTGGACCGGGCTTAAGACCCTCAGATAGACGATTGGAATGGTACTGTGCAGATTTAGTGGATGTGTTATAAAGTGTGTATGTGTTGGGGAGGATGAAGGACGTGTTTTCAATAAAGAAGTTTAAAGCTTCTGCTGGTCATTGCTACTGAGGCAGCCATCTCCTCTCAAGGACATTTTCAATTCATTTCAACAAGTATTTGTCCATTGCCTACTATTTTGGGGATGAGAGCAAAGGGTTCCCTTCTCTCCTGGATTTGGTGTTATGGTTAGGCAGAACCAACTTACATGGGAAACAGTTAAAAACAAAACAAAACAGAATAAAGCACTTAATAATTAACTAGCCTATAAGTCTCAATAAACAGTCTGGGATGGGGGTAGTCAGAGAGGTCAATGACCAGCAGTTATTTGAACAGCCAGAAACAGGTTCCTGGAAGTGGATTTCACACCAGGATAAAGCGTTGCTCCCTCGTATGGCATACATCATGGTGCCTCGCCACAGTTCTTGACCCATCCTTCTCAGGTCGTCATATGTGCCCTAAGAAAGGTTCACAGTTTTTCTCCTGTACCACATTCTCTCATGCCTCTCATCTTTGCATATATGCTCCCTCTGCCTGGAAGTCTTCTCTCTCCTTTCCTTTATTCCTTTGATTGTTCATGCATATATAATCTGGTTGGATCCTACTTATCTTTCAAAATGCATTTTAGATGTCACCTCCTCCAGGAAGCCTTCCCAGAGAGCTGCCCCCAGCCTGAGCAAAGTGTTCCTCTTCCATGTTACCCTCACACCTATGCATACCTTCCACTCAGTGCAGTGAAGGCAAACTGTGTGTCCCTGACCAGACTCTGAACTCCTTCACACAGTGACTTGTTTCAGCTCTGTGTTCACTGCCTCTACAGTGTTGGCAGTCCATAGCCAACTCAGGAAAAGGTTTTTTTTATGAGTGAATAAGAGAATACATTGCTACTTTAGCTGCACACTCCTGTGCAGGAAATTTATGTGGCCAAGGGTCCCATTTCAGAAGCAGAATCCCTAATGCATAGCTCATCCCTGAAAGTTTTGCTCTTGCCTGGCAGTGATTCCTATTCATCCAAAAGAGAACGCTCTTTGCATGGGCCTCAGGTGACTGCACACCCCCGCTCTCCTGCTGGCAGTTGGCATGGCTCCACGCTGCCTCCAGGAATGAGAATGCTGAGGCTGGCTTCTTCTAGGATGAATGAAAGGTCCTGGCAATGCTAACTGAGCAGTACTTGGGCCCCCATTTGGGGGCTGACCTCCTGTGTTGTGCAGTACATGCTCTGCTGGGGAAATGGGCCCTATGTTTAGTGTTCCATTTTCCCTGCAAGAGATGCAGAGATGTGAGGCTAAGCAGAGAGAGGTTAAAGAGATGTGGGAGCCTTACAGCTGGGGATCATTAACAACAATCAAGACCAACATAAAAAGCCAGCAGGACTTCCCTCCCTCTTGGCCTTGGAAGCCATCTGGATAGAGGAAATTTGGTTCAAACTCTGGTAAGGGAACTTTTTAGTACTCTGAGATTGTTTCTTTAACTTCTCCATGCAAGTCCCTTGAATCCCTAAAATCTGTCCCTCGAAATCCTTTACCAGCAAATCTGTACCCCTTTAGACCAGAGCAGATGGTGACTGACAGCATAAACTATGACCTTCTTAATCTTTCTTAGAAATACCTCGTAGGCCCAGCGGATCTTTTCACACATTCTAAAAGCTGTGGTTCTGTTTTTAATCAGAACTAGGCAGGAATCTTTGACTGCCACACCCATGTACCCCTACTAAGGGCCCACCCTCTGTCACAGCTGACTAGAACACAGGCGGCTTTCTGACCCTGGGCAGCTTAGTGGTCTACAACAAGGCCTGGCCAAGTCAATCATACTTTTTCTCTTAGAGAATTGAAGCAGGAACAGAGAGAATTTGCCATCTATGATGCACTCTTGAGAGGAAAGGTCAGGGTTGTATAGAATTAGTGCTGGGACTGCTTTCCTAATATCACACCCACACTGAAGTCATAAAGGGCTGAGGAAACAGCTGAGCCAAGGGGCTAGGTCAAATGAGCTGAGAAGTAAAGATGAAACCCTACAGGCCCTAAAGGTTTGAAGGAGTGGTCTTTGTGACTGCATTCTGGTTTCCAAGTTGAGGTTCAGCTCTGCTGAGTTTCCAGTCCTTGGATTCCTGATGTCCATGACATCAGTCTCCTTTCATGACCTTGAGAGGGTCTCTATTCCTAGCAACGGAAAATGCCTGATGCTTGTCCTCGTTGGGCTTTTCATGACCATGACACTTTTATTGCTTTTCCTGGACTAAATAAAAACAATGTGTTTAGGCAAAAGGGGGCTAGAGGGGTCGGTCAATGACTGTCCTTACTCCTTAGTGTCCCTCACAGTTCATGGCCTCTGGAGCCCAGTGTCTGAGTACCCTTTCTCTCGCGGTCATCTGCACATGTAGCAGTTTAGACCTGAACTGCACTCAGTTTTGTCTGTCTAATTCCAGACATGTAGCATTTTTGTTGGGATTGCTTAGACAATAGCCAGCAATATGTTTCATGCTTCTCTTACACGCCCCACACCCCTCAGTTGCCGGGCACCATGCAAGCATCCAGCAGCTATTCCTTGACGTGGAAAGGTAATGGTGCTGACTCACATTTTCCTCTTAGATGTTGGTGAGTGAAGGAAACCACCCTTCACTCCCTTGTATAATTTGCTTTTGAAACTAGTGCTATAAAACCAAGGGTGGAAGTTCAGGGCCACCCCCTTATTTCATAGTTGATACTCAGAGTGTCAGGGAGGTCAGTTTGATGATGGAGGTCCATCCAGGGCTTGGGAACATTCTAGGGTCTTGAAAAATTTTTTCCTTTTTCACCAAAATGAAATAACCTTATGTTTTTTAATCTGATTGTAAAAGAAATGTATGTTTACAACACTGAGGGCCTTGGAATATTCATTCTGTTCTCCCTGTGATGCTGATGGCTGGGGCCTTAGTCTCATTCAGGTCCCTGCTCAAATATCACCTCTCTGAGAAATCTTCTTTGGCCATCCTAAATATCATAGCCCAGGAGTTACTCTCAATCATCTTTCTCTGTTCCTTCATTGCATATACCACAGGCTGACCTTATATTCTATTTTTCTTTATTTAATCTGTTCCCCCGCCCCAACATTGTAAGCCCACAAGTGCAGAGACTGTTTTGTTCTGGGTCACGTCTTCAGTGCCTAAAATGTGCCAAGCTTGTGGTACCAAAACAGATATGTGGAATGAATATATAAATGAATGGTAAAATTTTTAAAACTTCATAAAAAATAAAATAGAAGGTAAACATTGCCCATGCTTCTACCACCCTAAGGTAAATGCTGTTAACATTTTAGTGGATCACATTCTTGAATTTTTTTTAAAAAGAAAGGAAGCATGCTATTTTAATCTGATTTTTTCCTGATTACAATGAAAGTGGTTATTTTTCAATGTTATATCGGTAGTTCTCAGCCATGGTGGTACAGCAGGTGGAGAGTGCTAAAATCCACCTTTCAAAGCCCTACTTCACACCAACTCAATCAGATACTTTAGAATTAGGGCCAACATTCCCAGCTTTGGAAGTGATTTGGATGCACAGCTGGAGTTGCAGGTTTCTGGCCTACATGGTTATTTTACCTGCATAGAATGGAAAGTTTTGTTTTTGTTTTCTTTTTGCAAATCTAATGGACCTTTCTAGGAATCTTAACCTATGACCATTGGAGCTAGAAGTACTGACCACTAATTTGGGTTCATAATATGGTGATATTAGCAAATACTTTTATGGTATTTACTATTAATTTGCTGTATTTAAAGATATATATAAAATCCTCACAAGCTCTGTGAGTTTGGAACATTGGTATCACCATTTAACAGATGAAGAAATTGAGGTACAAAGAAGTTGAGTAACTCACTCAATGTCAAGGTCACACAGTCACACAGCTAGTAAGAAATAAAGCTGGGATTTGAACCCAAGGAATATGGTTCCAGAGTCCAGTCTCCTAAACCTGACACTATACATCCCACCCATGGATTCTAGTGTGTGTGTGTGTGTGTGTGTGTGTGTGTGTATATATATATATATATACATACACATATACATACACACACTATACACTAATGTGTATATATACACAATAGGATATATATATCCTAGAATATATATATATGTATGTATATATAATTTAATAATTCACATTGATTTAGTTCTTCAGTTTGAAAATAACTTTCACTTAGGAAGGCAGCATGGTGGGGTAGAAAGACTGTCACTTTTGGAGACATTTAGCCGTTATCTGTTTAATGGTTGGCTGACCTTGGGCAAATTGTTTAACTTCTTTAGTTTAGCCATATCTGAAAAACGGGAACAGAAATACCAACCGATCACCCATGGAGGGAATGTACATAATACACCTATTATAGTGCCTGGCACAGGTAGGTCCTGAATACACTTTACTTAATCCTTGAAGACATACTGGGAAGGACACAGGAGGGGCTTTTGGAAAGGTGAACTGTGTTGGGCTCCATGTGTAACATTTTGCCTACACTTGTCCCCTTCCAATAAGCTGGGTAACTTGATAGGTCTGAATTTGCTTTGGTGGGTGAGTCCTCTATTACATCATGGGACAAATGTCTAAAGTCTTTCCCCCCACTCTCTCTGTAAGTTATAGAGGAAAAAGGCACACGGGGATAGAATGGGGGTAAAAAGATAGGTGACATATCTGCCTTTTCTGGTTGTCTTTATTCTATTTTACTAGTGAGCGATTTAATTTTACTTGCAGAATAACAGAGATGTTAATTGTCATGTCAGAGCCTTTACATGACAAGATACAGTTAGTTATTGAATAGATAAGGACAATTTCAATGCAGTACAGTTATGGTTGAGGTAGCACAAGTGAACGGTGACATTTTTTCTTTAACTCCCTATTACATTAAAAAATCAAGTCCTTCCGCCTTTTCTTAAGAAATTATCAGCCATCAGTCGTTTGAACTGTGAGGCTCATGAGTTAAATGTGTCTGCAGAATACATCTGAACAATCACATTATAAAAGTGTCCCCTGCCTATGAAATTGCCAACGGAGTCTACTCTTACTCAGACGCTCAGAGTCTAAGGAGTAAAGGGTAGGCGAGAGAAGTGAGTGGGCACGAAGTTGGAAGGCAAGATTGGAATAGGAATTTCTGCGGAGTGGGAGAGGTGATGGAGGTTGGAGGGGGAGACAGAGATTGGGAGACTAGGTGGCTATGACAGTGTGTGAAACGGTAGTTTTGTTTCTCCCTGAGGATTCAGAGCTTAGGACATTCCCAAACATGGCCAGAATATTAGGTGAAGTTTAGTTACTCATCTCTCTAAAAGTTTTTTGACATTGTCTTTATTTCCTTACCCTTCAACCCACTCTACCTGAGTTTCATCATTGAATCAATTCAGCTCTCAGAAGGGCTGACAATAACTACATATATTCTTGGTCTTCATTTTTTGTGACCCCTCAGCCTCTTCTGACATTGTATTCCTCTCTCCTAAATGAACAACATATTCTTCCCTTGGTTTATGACACGACATTTTCTGGATTTTTTTTTTTTTTCTATGAGTCTGGATACTTCTATTCAATTGCCTTTATCAACTGACTCTTTTCCCCCTAATCTTTAGATGTTTGAGTTTCAAAGCTTTGTCCTATCCCTCTTCTCTTCGCAGGCTATGTTTCTACCCCCAAGAAATGTTACTTATGCCCCTGGCTTTAAGTACGGTCTGCATTATAGAATGACTACAGCGATGACTTGTAAATTTCTCTAGCGTGGAAGCCCCTTCAGACTCATATGGGACACCCTCACCCCAACCCCCCTCCAATTTCACAGGCAAAGTCTATTTCTCAAAAGCTGAACTCATCATCCCTCCCACCCCAAACAGAATCTTCTACTTTTCCCTAGGGCAACCTTGCATTCTGTCTCTCACCTCCCATCTCCAAGTGTTTACCGCTTCCTGGTGGTCTTACCTCCTAAATTTCTTTTGGCTCTCCACTTCTCTCCTCTGACAGTCTCATTGTTCTAGATGAAGCTACCATGATCTCTTCCCCTTGACCACATGGCCTCATAATTGATATTCCCACATACCTCTTCCAAACTATTTTCCATTTGTTTTTTCTAATTAACTTCCCACTGCTCTAAAGCTAAATATCAAAAATCCTTAACACAGTCTCAAATCCTGAATGACAGAGCTTGAACCTCTCTCCTGCTCACTCTCTGAATCCCAGACCCTTTAGTGCCCATGCTCCTTCCTGACCCAGAGCCTTCTCATGGTCTGTTCCCTTACCCTGGAAATCCCCATCCGGCTCCACATGCTTAATAATTAATTTCTGCCTTTTCATTTCCTAAAGAAAGCATTTGCCAGCCTTCCAGGTCCTTCTGCTATATGCCCTTATTATACTCTACCATCCTCCTTTATCCAACACTCGTCACAAAGTGTAACTAAATAGAGAACTGGGGAGACAGTCATATAATATCCCATCAAGGTAGAGGTCCTATCTCTACTGTGCTCTGCTTTTACCTCCGTGCCCTACTATAGTTCTTTACACATAGAAGGCACTCAGTAAATGTTCACTGAAAGAAAGAAGGAGAAAATAGATATTTCCTTGGGGATGTAGAAAATTCAGAAAAGAATCTGGGCAAGAAATAGTCCATTACTAAATCTGAGAAGGATAGTTTAAAGTTCTTTCTCTATATTGGTCAGTCTGTATTTTTCTGTTAATCAAATTCTTTTTTACTGAGTAAAATAGATGGGATAATGGGATACTTTCTCTGCTTCAAAACTCCAGTCAAAGGAGGGCAGTCATGCTATATTTATGCTGAGAATATATGCCCAGTTGATAAATGTTCTTTGCCTCTCAGGAGAACTCTATTAGTTTTCTTTTCTTCTGTTAAAAAAATGTGAGAAAGTCGAAAGATATTATAGTCCCGATTGCTGAAGCATGTTTCTGATTTAAACCCACATTTCTTTATGAATTTAATTTAATGATATATTGAAGATGGTTGAAGGGTATAAAATTCTGTGCTGGTATCGGTGTGAGCACGCCTAAGTAATTAGCGAAGAGTATAAATACTTTCTTTAAATAAACTGCTATCTTTTTAGCACCTGAGGGAGATTTCATCTTATCCTTCTTTCCTTGATTAAAAAAGAATTGATATGGCTGCTGTAACTCAAGGGCCTTTACTCACTTCATAGGCAATGTTGACACCAGAGACCATTTCATGAAGGGGAAAAGAAGGCAAAATTCTCACCCCTAACAAAACTGTCACAAAATCACATTTTCACATGTCTGAGGGAACAAAAAGCACAATGCTATTCATTTCTCATGTGGATTTTTCAACAGCTAACTACAGGTGGCAAATGAATAGTATTATACAACTATTTTCTAAAACACCTCCAATAATTATCACTGGAAATCTTTTGTGTGGAACAATATTTGGGGGATGGGCAACTGAGAAATGGTGATAAATGGAGACTTATTGGAAAACTGTTCAAAAGGTAAGAAAGGAAGGGAACAAGTTTCTGTGGAAGGAGCAGGAGAGGAAGGTGGTTTGAAGAGATTAGCAAGAGAGAAAGGATGTGGAGTAGACTGCTGCGGGTCCACGGAGGATTGAAACCCAGAAGTGGAATTTTGAATTGGATGTACATATGAGAGGAATTGATTGAGGATAAAGGAGTGGGATGCAGCATTTCAGAATTATAAATGTGAGGAAATGGACAGGACCATTGTCCACAGGCACTGATGCACTGACCTGAGTAAAGGAATGAGCTCATCATGGTACAGGATTGGAAAGGCATGGAGTATTGCATCAGCCTCCGATGAGGTCCTTCTCTTCCTCTCTGTTTTTCCCAGCCACTGGCAAAATCTCCCTTGACAATATGCTTCATATTTTCCATCACCTGACCTATGCTAGTTCTGTTTTTAATTTTTAACTCATGTGAAGAAGGATTGGACTTATGTCTAAAAAGATATCCCTAAATTGTGAGAATCATATATATGTGTGTATATATATATATGTGTATTTTTTTGAAATGTTTAATCATTCATCCAAATATATATCTTATGTCTTCAAGTATTTGAAAGCTTTTCATGTTGAAGAAGGTTTCTGTGATGCTGAGGGGTGACTCTAGAAAAATGATGACAAATTTTGACTCAAAATAAGGAAGACCTGTCCAAAACATGGACTTGAGGAGTGCTGCATTCGTCATAGTTAGAAGTGTTTGAACCCAGGCAAGAGCAGCTTGGCAGGAATGTAGTAATGAGAGATGCAAGTCAGAAAGCCTGGACTAAGTCTCTATGCGTAGCTTGTTAACCTGTGACCTAGAGATAGGCCATGATCTCCAGATAGGTTATGTCTGTTCCTTTTAGGTTTTATAATTTTTGAACTAGTTGCCAACACTTATAAGTTGGGAGAATTCACAAGATCCAGATTTCCAGCTTTTCTTGAAAAACTTAGAAGATCTGGCCATGGGATACTAACCTTTATAAATGACGAGCCTGGCAGAGAAAAGTGGCTCTTGTCCCTTGAGATGGGGCATGGGATCTCCTGTTGTCTCAGACCAACACAGTTCACGTCTCACAATCTCGTCCCTTCTCTGTTCTCTGTAAGCACTGGGGTTTTCACCTGGCTTATACATTTTCCTACCTTGAGATTTTCCAAATCTATGACAATTTCAACATTATCTTTCTCATTTTAGATATTGTATATTTTGAGTGTGGGATGATTAGCTAGTAACCCGTGGTAAAGCTATTCCATGTTTGAGATAGTAGTGAGAAGATCCAAGGGGTTTATACTGAGTGGAAACCACTGAGGTTCTGCAATCATTTTTAGTTAGTTAAGTCAAAGATATTACATATGGATAATCACACATCTGATTGGATCAATCACTGTATTGCTTACAAAAAGAGCTATTTTGTAAAGTACTGTTATTTCTTTATGAGTAGGTATATGCTTTTCTTCATAGGACATGAGGCTTGATACTGTGAGACAGCAATGAGTCACTCTCATAAATTTTATTATAAATCTTCCAGGAATGCTTTCAACCAGATTGCAGTGATTTCTGCAGAATGTGTATAGATTCTAGACATCCATATTTTATAACCACTTTTGCTTAAAAGCAAGATGAACCAAACAAATATATTTTGTTTGGGAATTTGATGTCCTGTAGTACTTAAAAATGTAACCAAGGAATCAGAAACTTCTAGTCTTTTAAAATTTTACCATGCATCTTAATAGCGCCTTCTTTGTCGATTTCATTAGCAAAAACATGTTCAAAATTTACCACACTTTATTAGCATTGTATAACTCTAAAGCTCAAAAGTCCTTAGAAGTAAAATTACCAGATTTATGTAGGTTTTGAAATGGAATCAGATCCTAGATCTGTTCATATGCAAAGTCTTAGGCAAGCAGGAGACAAAAGAAGAAGAAATGTGTTTCTCTTTTCTTGTGTAAAACTTTGAAGTATATTACCTTTTTATTGTAAGAGATACACCTTTAAGATTCCTCTGTATTGCTTATGGTAGTTCCTCTATCTGCAGTCAGTAAATGTTCTCATAAACATCTACATACTATATTTATAGACATTTTGATCTGGTGACATTTTCCCATTAAAGAAAAGAGAAAAGCAAAAGATTTTTTTAAACTACTTTTTGTTTTTTAAAGACAGGGTACATATCATTTATAAATAGCCATAAGATATATGTGGCAGACAGTTGAGTAAACGTGGTCAATATTAAGACTTCCACAATTGACTCAAGCGCGGGTAAAATTGATTTTTTAGACCTATAACCCATTATGAGTATGCATTTAACCTAACCAAACTTGCATGGTGGCATTTGCATTCTTATGTGGCTTGGATTTTCTGTTTATTGCCCAGCAAAGAATGGGGAAGTGGAGCTCTTCTTAGATGATATATATGAGATCCATAAAGACACTTTTTAAAGAGTGGAAGAAACCTTTGGTTACTTTTTGGCCTATTTTTAAAATTCAGACTAACTTGTTCTCTATAAATGATAGTACATTTCAGAGTTGCCCCATTTATTTTTTCATAGCCGATGATGAGAAGTGTATTCTCTTCTGGAATGGAGAAGTTAAAGCAGAGTTCCACAACCTCTGTATTTGTCCTGGGGAAAATTCGGCAGTTTATTCACTTTCCTTTCATTCATACTGACTTGTGCTTTTCTTGCTTTCTAGTTTCTTTAACATGGTAGCTCTTGTCCCAGGCCTTGTCTTTGCAGGGGCAAAAGCAGAATGTTACTTGTTGAAGCTATTACCTTATACCATAGCTCCTCAACAATGTCTCGATGGTGGCAGAAGAGTGAAGTTAATATTTTTTAAGAACTCGTCTTCCCTAGCCAGATGGACTTCAGGGCTCACAGAAAGCTGGAGCTGGAGGGACCCTCTGTAGTCATCTAGTTTTGCCTTCACCAACTGGTGCTCCACCAGTGGTGCCCTCACTTCAGCATCGTTTAGTTTGACTGACATAGCGATCTTTGCTTGTTTGTTTGGCTGTTTGTTTTTAGTCTGAATCTCTTCCAATGAGGCATGTATTCTCAGTTTCCTACATACCCCAGTACTCCCTGGTTTTCTCACAACTACCTACATGACACATTTATGCTAAACTAACTAGCCTATCAAAGTATTTATGTTTATAACCTTTAAGCTATTGAGTTAAACCATATAAAGTTACCATTTTTTTAGATTTAAAAGGCGGTTGAATGTTAGAAACTCTGTATCATTCAGTCTTGTTATTTCACAGATAAAGAAGTAGAGTTCCAAAAAATGACTCATTTGTTTAAAATAACAGAGCTCCTAATATCTCAAAACAGGTATATTTTTTTCAGGGGTTTGTAGGTAAAGGAAAATTTTACTGGGTTGACAAACATTGCCTATTAAAATTCAGTTAACCCTGGGACTTCTAATTTTTGGAACCTTATCACTGAGCATATCTATATGTGAATAATTTATTCCACTTCTTTCCCAGAGAGTAAAATTTGATAGGTAGGAGGATGATGAAAGGAAATGAACACCAATGTCCATGAGGAGAAGAAGGGGTACTGGTGCGGAAAGGGTAGGGGCACACATGGAGAGAGAGAAAGAGAGAGAGGTGCAGAACTAAAGGGAACACAGCCAGCAATTCATGGGAGTTGAATGGAATTTTCCTGAAATGCTGTTGTCTCTGTCATGTATCACTTGTTTTATGTGGATTAATAGTCATCAGAATAAATATGCTCTAAGTGATGTAAGTGAATTTTAACATTCTTTCATTTAACAGATTCCTAGTGTGAACCATATTTAATGATCAGCCTAAAATTGGAAATAGATATTTATTGCGGGGCTCTAAGTTATGAGTTCATTTTGTAATTGAGTTGGGACAAAGATATGATTACAGTTTGTTCATTATATGCACTATGGCTTAAATAATGCTTCTGAAATGCATACATGTAGATGAAATTGCATCTGTGCATCTAAGGAAAAAAATCCTGTCCTTTTTATTCCAGAATATTGAGAAAATGGGTTTGGAGATTGATTTTGGCAGTTAATAAAAGTAAAGAGTTACAATATTGTATTGTACTCTAAAAATAAGAGAGCACAGAGCCGCTTAATTACAAGTGTCCAGTTTTTCAGCTTTATATTTCTATGCTTGTTATGAAATCAATAGGACTTATTTTCTTATTTTTCTAGTTCTAAATGTGCCAAGAAAACAATAGCCCTAACCTAGTATGCTAACATTAATAAATCATAATTGTATTCTCAATGATAAAAGTGTACAATATCCTCAAGAGTTTATACAACACTTAGAGCTACACTGTCTCCTTAGATTCCAACCACAACCCCATGAAGTGAGGATTAATATTGTCCCCATTTCTCAGGTGGGGAAGTTGAGGTTTGGCGAGAAAAAGTGGCCTGCCATGAAGTGGCAGGGGTGAGATTAGAGTTTGGATCCTTTAACTCTAATTCCCATGTGTTGTTCGCCTTTCCCGGATGGAGAGAGGAAAGAGTAAAGAATTTCCCACACTCAGACTTTTTTGAGCACCAATGAAGTTTGGCACCAACAGGGAAGCTCTTGACAAAGTTCAGAGAGAGCACTCAGGTTCTGACTAAGGCCTCTCTAACCACCTACACGCTTGAATTTGCTGCAGAGGAAAGGCTATGGTACCCTGCCTTCATGGCAGATCGGAACTTATATTGTCATGCTGTCCTTCTGCTTAAAAGGGTCATGGCTCTGTGCCTTTCCTTATCTAGGGAAATATCACATTATTAACCAGGGGCACTGAGGGATGTATATGAGAACTAGTGGCACAAATATATATAGATGATATTTCCCAGTGGTCTGCTGGAGAGAGCCTATTCCAATGTATTGCGGAATTTCAAGCTACATTAACAGAGAGAAACGCTGTTCACTATATCCCTTCTGTCCTCGAGGGAGTAAAGTGTATAGGGAGAGAAGTTCAATTTCTCTTTCTCTGTAGCCATAAAATGATTTTTTTTCATTTTGATAAGGAATATAGGTCTTTGCAATTGAGAAAAATTGTTAGAATTATTAAAGTAATTGCACTCATTGGGCAATTATATGAAGATGGCTCATTTAAAAACAGATCTTCTGGTGTTTATCTCAAAGAGAATGTCCTACAATCCTGTCACTTGGAGGAGGGTGGTTCTGTGACTGGTGATAGGCTGGTAAGTGGAAGCTAAAAACTACTTCCTCATATAACATGTTCATCATTTGCAGGAAGAGTAAAAGAATTGAAAGGGGCTGTAATAAGGGTGGAGGAATTATGGGAGATAGTTTTCCAAATGATTTTGTAATGAAGCTATGCTAATTATGTAAAGGAAATATGTTTATAATACCAGTGAATAATAAAAGTCTTTATTAGATGCTATAATTGTGTTATCAGTTGTATAAATATTTCCACCAGCATTTAATTTGGGGGAAAAGAAGAAAGACTAACAGCAGTACACATTTCAATTATATGTATAAAACAGTCACTTAAAAATTGGTCTTTGGTTGAGTTTCCACGTGTCCTGCCTGGGTCATTTATTTTTTTCTAAGCAGCAAAAAAGGAGTATAACAGACTTTGTAAAGAAAAATACACCCGAAGTAAATGTATCAGAGTATTAGAGGGAGAGATCGCATCACATACGTTTCTTGTTGTTGTTTCTGGAATCAAGTTCAATTTTGGTTCAAGGTAGGAGAGCACCCGTAAAGGAACAACTGTCAAAAAGCTTCTCTCTCTTTATCGTTGTCTTTTCTCTGGCTCCTTGGTAGTGATGAAATGACCCTGCTTGCGTGCATTGAAGTTTTTGGTCCTGATGTACAGTGTAAGTGATCCATTTTGTTCGTCACAAACCAACATTCTTTGAAAGTCCTCACGTTTTCGGTGCAATTCAGAATGCAGTAGAGAGAGAGACTCGACCCTCATGGAAGTTGCAGTCTAAAGGCAACCTGCCCTTCAGAGGCGGCATGTTCTGCCAGGTGACGTGTTTGCCTCCTCTTCTGTGGAGATAGTGTCTTTCGTCTTGGCGTCATCCAGGGGGAAGTCCCTGCCCTTAACTCTTAGTTTTAGGGAACCATTTGGGGATGAGGAAAGTCTTCAGGATTCTTTTCTAACTTAATATACCCATTTAACCTGTCAAAGACCAGAATTTGTTTCTTTACTTCTGTTGTTTTCATGTGGAAGAACCGTGTTTCATTCAGAAAGCTGACAATTGACCAACTTCTGTCGCAGAGAATAATTCAGGGGGAAAGCAGAACCCAGGAATTTTCAGCACAAGGCATCGCAGTGAGTGAGGTAGCCTAGAGAGAGGCAATCTGGACTTTCTATTGTCTTATTGAGCATAAATGATCTATAGTATTTGATTCCATAGTGCCTGAGTTCTGGCCTTGGAGGACCCGAGAAGGTGAGGAGACAAGACCTGTCTTTTCTGTTTCTCACAGGGTCCTGATGTTTCTGTCCATGGTCTCAGTTTCTGATTATTTCCATGGCTCCCTGTGCTGTAACACCTTGGAGTCCTCATCATACTTGTACAAGTTCGTGGAGTGTCTGCCTCATTTTACAACGGAGCTTCTGAGTGACAGCTTGTTTGAGAGTATTTCTATGGCCAGGAAACAAATAAATAAGCTCTTAAAGAACCTCTCTATCCTCATTCTATTTTAATTGTTGAAATGCAGTTAAAAAAAAAAAACTAAACGAAATTTGAAACTATTTTAAAATTTCTATGATCTTCTTAAAAAACATTTCCAGTTACAAAAAGGGTCACTTTCCAAACAGACTAACATACACACACATATACTGATGTGGTAATCTGGTGTTCATCACAAATAGACTTTTAGAATCCTGCCATTAGTCTGTGATATCATGACATAAAATACAACTCTCACAGTGTACATTCTGTGGGTGATAGATCCTGATAGATTCTCATATTGTATTTGATAGAAGGGGCACTAACAAGAAAGTCTTAGGATTACTTTATACATTTCATAATATCAACCAATACTTATTTAATACAAGGGTTTTAGCTTAGGTTATAATTTCAGACTGTTCCGTCTTTCAACACTAAAATGCAATAACTTTTTAACTAAGAAAGTGAAAGCACAAGTCCTAGTGCAGATAAGAATATGCCATTTTGCATGTGTGTATTCTGTTGTAAGGTTTGTTTCTTGAATATAAGCTAGTGCTGCTAAATATTAGGATAGTTCCTTTACTACATATACTTATCCAATGATGGAAACGATGGCATTCATTTCGTGGAGATGTGTTTGTTTAACTACTGGAGGTTATCCCACTGGCAAGTTCATCCTTATTTGATAATAATGAAACATAAGTTTTATGTGTTTGCTTGAGGAAGATTGCCATCTGGTAAATAATATGTTTTGTGAGTGTTTCTAACAATCATGGTTTAAGCCAAAATTGACTTATCATGATTGCTGCAAATAACACTTGAGTGTCCTAACTGGTTTGATCTTTTTTCTTTGTTGAATTGAGAAAATGTATTTTACGAAGCTTCCTGCATTTATTTTTAAAGTATTTTGTGGGTTTTAAAGCTTGAGTTTTCAAAAGCAATAATTACAGCTGATTACTATCTCCATAAAGTACTTCTGCTCTAAAGTAGAAAAAAAAGATTGTTTCTATAGCATTGTAAGTATTCTTTTTTATATATATATATGTATATATATTTGGTTTCGCCTTCAACAAGTTAGAAGTTTATTTCTTTATGAATTGAAGAACCCTAAACATTTTCCCTTGATAGATTAGTGTATTAAGGAAGCATGGCTAACAGAGCAAACAGGAGTGTCTTGGTATGTTATTTCTTCGGCAGTAATAGCATTAGAAGCAATTGTGGAAATGGTCTCTAACCCATTATCTCTCCTTAAAAAGGAGAAACTGATGATAGAAAGAGTTTTTTTTTTCCTCAGTCTAAGTAAAGCTGAGACTGTCTTTTCTCCCTGTCACATGTAAAACTGCTTTTCTGGTTTCCACAGGATTAATTTTTAACATATCAGTTCAATTTGAAAACGTCAAGTGAGATTCAATGACTTGTTCTTGAAAATGTCAATTAAAATCTTTAACTAGTTGCTTTGCATATCAAAAGGCATCAAAAGAAATGAGTATTTAGACTAGAGATTTGAGGTGAATCTAGAAAGGGAGTCTATAGTTGGTTAGTGATTTTTGGTTAGAAGACCAGGAGTTTGATTCTTCACACCCATCAATTATCTTTACTCTTTTCCAAGGTCAAGGTTATGGCACTTGGCTATAGTCGACTCTCTTGCTTTTGGGTGATGTGACCCGAAGGGCAACTAAGTCTGAGAGTATAATTAGATCAACAAAAAGCCATGTTCTGTTCTTTTTATCTTTTCTCATATTTGGAAGACTCTTTATTATTTCTTCATTAAAATGGTCTTCATCTATACATACAGCATATGTAGATACTTTCCTTAATTCCGTCTTCAACCCACCTCTCTATTCATAATCTTTCTTTTAGAAAGTTCATTTCCACTTACAGGTTCAACTTTCACTTATATGTGTATAACTTCAAATATGCATTGTTGCCCTTCAGCCTTAGAGCTCTAGCCACACACATACCAGCACTCCCAATAATTGATAAATGGCTCCTTAAACAACGGAGTTTGTTATCATCCCTCTTCTTGCTCTTCCTACATTCATGACTTCATACATGCGCATGACTGTGGACATGCTGCCTCTAAACTGTGGCTCCGAAATCTGCATTTCTAGTGTAAAGATATTACCTTCCTGCATAAAATTTGTCTATTTCGGAGAACAGGATTACCTCTACCCAGAAGCTAAAGCCAGAACCTGCTTGATATTCCAGGTTCCTCCCATTACGTGATCCTCCATATCTAATTGGTAACCATGGCCTGCTTTTAAATAGCTCTCAAATTTATTTCCTCTTCTCAAGACCTACCACTTCCTCCTTAAAACCAGCCTTCATTATGTCTTATTATGTCTTGCCTGGATATGGTAGATATTTCATAACCAGTTTCTTTTTTTAAATAGATTTATTTACTTTATTTATTTATTTATTTTTGGCTGCATTGGGTCTTCTTTGCTGTGCACGGGCTTTCTCTAGTTGCGGCGAGCAGGGGGCTACTCTTCGCTGTGGTGCGTGGGCTTCTCATTGTGGTTGCTTCTTTAGTTGCGGAGCATGGGCTCTAGATGCGCGGGCTTCAGTAGTTGTGACATGTGGGCTTAGTAGTTGTGGCTCGCGGGCTCTAGAGCTCAGGCTCAGCAGTTGTGGCGCACGCACTTAGCTGCTCCGCGGCATGTGGGATCTTCCCAGAACAGGGATTGAACCTGTGTCCCCTGCATTGGCAGGCGGATTCTTAACCACTGTGCCACCAGGGAAGTCCCCATAACCAGTTTCATCTTACCAAATAGACTTTTCAATGCCATCCTCCAAATCCCTGCTAAAATGATCATTGAAAATGCAAATCTGTATGTGCTCTTCTCTATTTAAATTCATGACATTTTTGTTCACTTTTCTATCCAAAGGGACTAATACAACGATTGACACATAATAACAATGGTATTCAGCTCATAATGTTTTTAGGATTAAATTAGATTATTCATATGAAGCATAAATGTTAGGATTTAGTTGCCATTATTGTCACCATTGTTGTAGTAGGAATCATAACAAAAGGGTTCAATAATATATGTAGAAGAACAAGTCATTTTCAGTATGAAGTTCAAGCCCCTACCATAGCACAAAAGAACCATTGGGATCTGGCTCTGCCAGCACGCCAACATCATTTCATGCTCTCTCCTTAAACCCATCTGTGCTCCAAGAATTCCGAACCTCCAGCACCTTGCACGATGGGTCATGGTCTCTTTAGCCTTCATAACTTTGCACATGCCACTTCCTCTGCATGGAATGCTCTCACTTGCATGCTTCTCGGTTTAGCTTATAGTTTTCTTATTCTTCAAGGCTCAACCTAGGTGGCCTATTTTCTCTTGAACTGGGTTAGGTATCTGTCCTCCAAGCGTTATGCCATCCTGGGCATGGCTGTAACACAAGAGTTATCATATCAGTTAAATAATTTTGCCTACTTGTCTGTCTTACCTGCTATGAACCTCTTGCTAATAGTGACTTTTTAAGTACATTTTCCTGTCTTCTGGGGCAGTGGCTGGCACAAGGCAGCTGTTCAGTGAACCAACATAATTTTCCACCATAAGGTTTTGGTTCTTGCTGTTTGTTCTTTGAATTTTCTTCTTCTTCTTGGCTTGACATAATTCAAATGTCATCTTCATGATGAAGCCTTTTATTATGACCTATTCGAACAATCTTTCCTTCCCATTACACAGTGTGTGACTAATGTCATAGCCCAGGGAGAAACACAGGCTTGGAGTGGGGCAGAGCTGCCTTATAGCTGGGAGACCTCGGGTGGATACTCCACCTCTTTGAAGTCTGATTTCTTTGTCTGTAAATTGTGATATTAATACCAGCCTTCACAAAGTTATAAGATCCATTACAGGTGGAGATACAGGAGAAAATACATGTAAAGATCCTGACACTATTGGTGGTTATAAATATTTCCACCCTTAGCATAGTGTCAAAGTCATAGATGATTTGTATCTTTGAGAGGATGATAATGATCATATTTAAAAATGAAAAAAAAAATTCATCTAGGAAATTGATGATTATTTTTGCTAGGAATAAATCCATACTTTTGGAAAAAATAGAAAATCATTACAGTGCATAGTCATTTTTGAGATCTTTTGTCTCTAGTTCTCCTAATGATCTTGCCGGGTATGTCTTATTTATCCCATTTTGCAATATAAGAAATTGGGGTTCATAGAGATTGAACAACTATTGATGAGCATCAAGATTTTTAAAACTATTGATATCATTTGACTCACAATTACACTTTTGGGACTCCATCCTAAAGAAACAAAATCAGACGTGCACACAAAGATATATGTATTTGCATATTTACCACGAGCTTATTTGTAATTACATGAAATTAGAAAAAAAAGCCCTGATTTTCCAAACAAAGTGACTATTAAGTTTAGTATGGCACATTTCTAAAAGCAAAGATTTGAATCCTTATTCATTAACACTCACACTCTAATATATTTGCTTTTTAAAAAGTTTTTAAATGAATATTGTGTTTTTCTAAGATTTCCTTCATTTGCATATTTGAAAGCTGCAGGTCAAAATTGCAATTTTTTTTTCTCTGTATCTGGTCTAGCCAATTCTTTGTTATCTTCTGATCTGACTTCTTTTTCCAGCGGTACATAAGGATTTCTGCTAGTATTTGTGTTGGAAATTTTAGGCGAATTACAAGTAGAAGGGTGAATTTCAGCAAAAGAAATGGCATTATTAGGAAAGCGAGTCACTTATAGTATTCCAAAACAAACCTATCATTTCTGCAGAGTGGAACAGTTTACTTAGCCAATGAAGATGTAAATATTTGCATATCTGATAGACTAATGCCTGCTCTAGATTTAACACACAGCGCACAGCTGCTGTCGGCTGATGATTTTACTCCTGCAAACTCAAATATTAACTAAACCAAACGATAGATTTTTAGCTTTTGTTGATAGATGTTTTACAAAGTGGCTCGAATACCTGAGATAAAAGACATTCATGTTTTTCCAAGATAAACGTAATTGTTTATAAAAACTGTCCCAAATAGTGGTATTAAAAAATGTTTGATGTTAGAGAAAAATGCATGTGAAAAGACAGTATTAGAAAAATGATATAATGCAATAAACTGGGTTTTCAAACAACCCAGTGTTGTATAACATAAAAATAAATCCTGCCTACTCACTCCAAAAGGCTCTTCAGGATTTACTATTAGAACATGTTAACTTTCCTTATTTCTTCCATTTTTCTGTAGATCCAGTACCTCTGAAATGTATTAAACTTTTTGATCTACAGCAAATCGAGTGTTCTTTATGTTACAAGCGATTTGAAAAACTGATTTTCCAACTTTTTAAAGTGATTGATTTTGACACGAATCTATGAAAAACCCATCCTTTTGCCTGCTTGGTTAACACCACCACAGAAAAAAAAAGGACACAAAAAAGCCCGAGGTGAGTTCATCTGGAGAGGGGAGCGCTCAGGGCAGCCATGCTCTGCCTAGGCATCCAGGGCAATGTGATTAAAAAGTAATTTGTGCCATGTCTCCTTCACACTAATAACCATTCCATGTGAAAACTCTCCAGGAATAAATGTGCCATGGTAAAAAGTTGGGTCAATTTTACATTTTCAAAAACCCAACACAGCAATACACATAAAAAATAGTGAACATGTAACATTTAGTGAATCCTGTGCAAAAAGAATGGTCTGCTTTGGTGGTAAGCTTCTGAGTTAGGAATCCTGAGTTTTGCCTCATTGATCTTGGACATTACTTAATTCTTTATATTTTATTTGCCCTTTTTAAAAATATGGGAAAATGATCCTTCCCGACTTATAAGGTTGACCAAGGATATACTACTATCTCAGAAAACATCATAATATTTTCTGAAAATCCTATTAAATTAATACAAGATATTGTTAATAGCGTGAAAGTAAAGAGTTATAATAAGCATTTGATATTAGCTTTCAGAGAAGAAAGCCATACAAAGATAACTTGGACTTAAATTTGGCCCTTAACGTAGAATGTCAGCCTTTACCTGAACCAAAAATAAAGGTCAATGTTGAATTGTCATAAGGTTGTCGGACAGGGTGAGGAGAAGGTTTTCATTTTGCCTCTATTAGGTGCATCTCCTTTGGAAAGTTCTTTAAACTTTTGTATTTCAGGTTGCTGTTCCTTAAAATTTAGGCTTTGGGAAGATTATATCAAAGACCCAGTTTTAAAATTCTATCCATAGCATGAATCATAATTTATTCCCCTTTGGGATTATTTTATTTGACATCTCTTTAGGTAATGAAAGCTGATTAAACATTTTAAGCGACATACTGCAAGAAACTTGATCTAATTGAAAACTAGCCTTTAAAAAAGCACGTGTGTTGGGTTGGGTGTTTGGAAAGGGTTGATACTACTATTTGTAGGTAAAACTCTCATGTATTTCTGGTGGAAACTGTAAAACACACTTTGGAAAACTGGTAGGAATGTCAAAACTTTTTTTTTAGATGAGCACTGATGATTAAAAAATGTAAGAGTGACTTAATGTAAGAAACTTGATTTAATTGAAACAAAACAAAACAAACAAACAAAAGGGAGGATGTATTCTAACACCAGATCAAATGTGGAGCAACTGAAACTCTCCTCCAAACTGGAGTTTCTTGTGAAGGTAAACTTAGACCTGCCCTATGACCCAGCAATACTACTCCTAGATATTTTACCCAAGAGAAATGGAAAGTTACATCTACAAGATAAGACTTGTATAGGAAAGTTTATAGCCACTTTATTCACAATAGCCCCAAACTGAAGCAGTCCAAATGCCCACAAATAGGAGAATAGGTAATTGTGATATATTCATACAGTGAAATACTAGCCAGCAATATAAAGTCATGGATTCAACAACATAGATGAAACTCAAAAACATTGGGTTGAGTGAAAGGAGCCTTACATGATAACATATGTTCTGTTACATGAAGTTGAAGAACAGACAAAACTATAGGGGAATGATTGATTGAAAGGAGACATGAAAGAACATTCCTGGGTGATGGAAATGATCTATATTTCAGTTGGAGTAGTGGTTATACGGATGTGTACATTTATCAAAACAAATGAAATTGTACTCTTAAGATCTGTGCAGTTAACCATATGTAAATTTTACCTGAGTAAAAAAAAAAAAAGGAAGTCGGGAGAGGCTTTTATGGTAAGTGGAAAAGTTGACAATGGGAGGATTAAGGACCTACCTTACAGAAAACAAAAGGATGTTAGTGGTTTATGGGCAGGAAAGTAGATATTATTTACAGCAATGATTGGAAGAGATGAATTCACTTAGTTCTCAAGTGGTGAGTGTTCTAAGTTTAGACAAAGTAGCAGTCTATAGTTATTTCACTCTGTCCTTTGTGCTGACAGAAAAAAAAAGGGGGGAGGGGATAAATCTCCTTCCTGATATGTTCTTCTTCATATTCAGAACTTCAGGTAACACAAGCACGTCTTCAAGTTTGGAAAATAGTAGATATTTCCTATCTTGAAAGACTAGGTTTGTTCTATATTGTTATTAAAAGGCCCACAAGTGGTACCCTAAATTTAATTTCTATACCTAGACCTAGAAAAACATGAGAAATTTGTTAGACAAAACAAGAGGATGGAAATTTGCATACTAGAGAGCAGCTAGTAATTGAGATGTGGTCCTGGCAACCACAGGGACTAATCACTCTCCCCTTCTTCATGCATTTTTTTTTTTTCTTCAGGCATTTTTGAGAGTGGATGTAGAACCCTAGGTTTTGCTTGGTTTTTTTTTTTTTTTAATTTATTTTATTGAAGTATAGTTGATTTACAATGTTGTGTTAATTTCTACTGTACAGAAAAGTGATTCAGTTATACATTCAGTTATACATATATATATGTATATGTATATACACACGTTATTTTTCAGAGCCCTAGGTTTTGTGTGTGGATTGACTATCCATGAAAGTGAATGCTGATTAGCATAGCTCTGCTAGAATGCATATTTTCTGAGCACCTAGGCTGCTGTTGATTGGTATGTTCTGTTGTTATTAGGGTGGGAAGTGGGTGGAGAAGTTCTTTTGTGACTGATGGGTCAGCTCAAACATAAACAAATTTTGACTCCAGGTTATGATATATAATACATATTTCTTTCATTAATAATCAGTTCAGCAACTTGAATCAGATTTCATATAATGTAACTTCACAAAGCACAAAATCACTTTGTATTCTACCTTGATTAATCTGCTATAAATCAGCCTGAAAACTCCATTTTGATATAGCTTAAAAAATACCTCCTACAAGTCAACTTCAGACTAGTAAATTAATCGTTCGTGTAAAGGGGAGACCTGAGTGATTTATAGAGTTCCTTTGAAATACAGCATAGTATTTTAAAGGAACTATTAAAAAAAAAATTTTGTAGAGAGAAATTTTCAATATCTTCCTGGGCATGTGTCATTTTTTCATTAAAAATGCTTTTTTGGGAATAGCTTTTCGCTCACTGTTATCAGATTACAGTTTAAATATCAACAAAATCATATTTATCTCACAGAGTAATCTGTTTATTAAAAAAAGGCATCTAATCTGTGATTTTAATCACTGTCTCTAAATATCTGAAGGCCTGTCATGTAGAAAAAGGAGCAGTATTATTCTAGATTGTTCTAGTGGGCAGCCCTTCTAAATGGTAGAAGTCGGAGATTTCCAGGGAAACTAAAGAATTTGTAATATTTAGAGAATGAAAGTAGGTGAGTTTCCTGAAATAAACATTTATCACCAAAGAGTTAAAGCCTCTGATGTTAGATGACTGTGATTCTCTCAGAAATGTCACATAGGGAATTCTGCCGTGAGTGAGAAACTGAACCCCAGATCTCTCTATTCCCCGCAACTCTAAGGCTATACATATACCTGCTTAATAAGCACGGGTATTTTTTAAATGATACTTCCTTTAGAAACAGATTTCTGTGGAAAAGTGGTTTGTAACGCTGCGATAGAATTATGACACTTGATTTGGAAGGGACAATGGTTTAACATATACTTCTTCCTCAAACATGACATTCTTGATAAATGGTAATTTAGCCTTTCCTTCAGTAGTTCCAGAAACTTAGAACTTGTTGTTTCATGGGGTAATCCACCTCAATTTTTTATAATTCTAATTATTAATAATTTCTCCTTGTACTGGGCCAGCAGTTCTCCAAGTGTCATCTGGGGATTCTGGGAGTTCCAAAAAGCCTTTTGGCCCTCAGGGTCAAAAACTGTTTTCATAATAATACAGAGACATTATTTGTGTTTTTAATTCTTATACTCCCACAGTGGAGTTTTTCAGTGACATGTGACATCATAATAGACTGAATGCAGAAGCAGATAGGAAACCTGACCGTCTTCTATTGAACCAGACATTAAAAAGATTTGGAAAAGTTGAAAAACAATGCCACTTTTCCTATTAAGTTATTTTTGTCTTAGAAAACAGTTATTTTTCATTCAAAATACTATTTATGTTTACATGTAATTGGCTTATTAATTTTAAAAATGAATTAATAAATTTTTTCAATTTCTCATTTTTAATTTTAAATATAATTATCAATAAATAGAGCCCACATAAAAGCTCATAGGAGTCCTCAACATTTTTTGAGTGTCAAAGGGTTCTGAAATCAACAAGTTTGGGAACTGCTCTGCCAGGTCAAAGATGGCTTCCCTCTAAAGTTTACTTATGGAACCTAGATCTACATAGGAAATGTTCAATACAAGTTTAATCTGAGAGCTTTGCGAATGCTTGAAGACAGTGTGTTAATCTCCCTCTCTAAGTGTCCCTTCTGCAGATAAAGGGCCATCAGTTCCTTCAGTCATTACACAGAGCATATGATTTTTGAGTTTCCACACTATTTGATAGCTCTTTTTTGAATGTATTTCATTGAGTGACGTATCATCCTAAATATAGCTCTCAGAAATGAGCAAAATATTGTAGGTCATACGTTTAATAGTGGAGTGGGACCATTATCTTTATTATTGGAATTTTGCTGCTATTCATGCTGCTTAAGATTGAATTAACATTTTTGGCAGCTAAATCATGATTTTTGATGCACATGGAGCTTACAGCTATCTAGGACTCTTAAATGCTTTTCAGTCAAGCCACTGCTTCTAGGCCACATTTTCCAAATCTTTTACTTTTTGTAATAATTCTCTTTTTATCCAGCGGAAGATTTCACTCCCTATTAAGTTGAATCTTACTTGATTCAATCCTTAATTACAATATGCTGGGATATTTCCTAGACCTCCATTGCGGTCTCTGATGTATTAGTTAGTTTTCTCAGCTTTGAAGCTTCCAGGTATTCAGTAAACGTAGTATCTACATGTTGAATCAAATCATAAATGCTGGGCAAAGCAAAGGGAAGAGTTCTATTATGGTCCGTTACTGTAGAACTTCTTTCATGTTGAAGATATTTTCCCTCTTCAGATCCATCAGCACTTTCCTAAGGGGTGGCCAAGATATGAATTGTGAGCAAGATTACTCCTATGAGCAAGGTTACTCCTATGAGCCAGAAAGTTATTGACAACCTGAGCAAGGTTACTCCTATGAGCCAGAAATTTATTGACAACCTCCGGTTGCTACGAACTCTTCTGTCACTCAGTTTTCCACCTACCCTGGACGTCACATGTCCACTTCAGTGTGTTTACCCTTTTATATAAAAAAAAAACTTATTCTCTTTGACATAGAAAGCAAAAAAGAGTTGAATGGCTTTACTTCTTCTCTGTCATCAATTATTTTATACCTTCTGTCCCAAGTAGACGTCTAACAATTTTCATCTTCCTCTTGCTCTAGATATAGCTTTAAAAGACTTTCTGTTGACATTAGCGTTTCTCGCAAGTCTCCACACTCTTTGGGCTTTCTATTCAAATGATACTGTTCCTCCCTGGAAGGCACACTCTTCACCATTGGTGATTTACCCTCCTTTAATCTACTGTATGAACGTTTACAGAATCTGCACTTGTCAGATTGCTCCCTGAGCTGCCACATGACCTGTTTAGACACCTTTCCCATCCATACTGTCAGAATTTCCTTTATGAAATTATCCCTATTGTCTTGAGAAGCTTTTGCTTTTATGAGTCTCTGGCCTGAGATCTTGCTTATTTTTCCATGTAACACTTTGAAATCACCTTTTCTAAAGTCTGTGGTACCAATATGACTATGCTTAGTTCTGTCTTATTTTGACTTCTTGAACTCTGAAATAGCATGGTCACTTTATTTTATTTTATTTTTATTTTTTGATGTGGACCAGTTTTAAAGTCTATGTTGAATTTGTTACAATAATGCTTCTGTTTTATGTTTCGGTTTTTTTTGGCCATGAGGCACGTGGGATCTCAGCTCTCCTACCAGGGGTCGAACCTGCACCCCCTGCATTGGAAGGCGAAGTCTTAACCACTGGCCTGCCAGGGAAGTCCCCAGCTCTAAAAGCATCTGATGTTCCCAAACTCTAAGTTTTTAAATTTTTCTGACATTTAAATGCCACATTTATTTTCAAAATTGATTTCTTGCTACCAAAAATATATTTGTCTTGTCTCTGGGGTAGAAAGCAAATGTTTTATTTCCATTGCATGTTTGTTTGGTGTTAGTACAACTTACCATGTGGTGAATGCCCTACATGTATTTGTTGATACCATGCCAACTCTTTCAAATGTAATTTATTTCAATTAGAAAATATTTTATTAGTGTATCCATATCCCTAGTATTTTGTTAAAGTAAAACTAAGAAATATAAGACTTGGTCCCTGTCTTCAAATGATTTATTATATGCCTATGAAGAAAAAGTAGAGTAACAAAACAAATAACAAATAATATGAAATAATCAGTGTGATAATGTATCACTTTGTTTAGCCATTCATTTAGCAGTGACTTATTGAGCATATACTATATTCCAGATTCTTCAATAGGCACCTGGAACGCAAAGATTGATAAGATACAGGGCTTGTCCTTGAGAAATAGTGTCCAGTGGGAGTGATAGGAGTGGGGAATGCATATGATTATAAGATGGTATGGAGAAAGCTAAGAAATATGTACACACCAGGCACTATGAGAATCCAAAGGAAAAGGAGACCAATGTGACTTACACCCCTCAGAGAACACTTCACAGAAGGGCAGGGGTTTCACTTGTGGATTGGCTTTTACCAAGCAGCAAGAGGGAGAACAGAGCTCTTCATAGAGGGAACAAAACAAGCAAAGTGTATAAGCAAAGAAAACTGGGGGCAATTCTACATGGCTGAGTGTTTGCTTTGCATATTTTGGGGCTAGGGGTGGAGGTGAGTGATGAACATCAGGGATTTAAAAATGAGTGCTTAAACCAATGGTTGGCAGATTGTGCTCTCTGGAACCTCTTAGGGACAGTGGGATGGGGACTGTGGAGCACAAAAGAGCTGGTCTGCAGTGCTCTGGGCTTCTCACCCCCACTTCCACAGGGACAGATCCTCCTTTATTTGCTTTATCTACTGAACTTTTTTTTTTTAATAACTTTTATTTATTTATTTTATTTATTTTTGGCTGTGTTGGGTCTTCATTGCTGGGCGTGGGCTCTCTCTAGCCGTGGCGAGCGGGGGCCACTCTTCATTGCAGTGCGCGGGCCTCTCATGGCAGTGGCTCCTCTTGTTGTGGAGCATGGGCTGTAGGTGCATGGGCTCAGCAGTTGTGGCTCACGGGCTCAGTCGTTGTGGCCTGCAAGCTTTAGAGCGCAGTCTCAGTAGTTGTGGCGCATGGGCTTAGTTGCTCCATGGCATGTGGGATCTTCCCCGACCAGGGCGCGGACATGCATCCCCTGCATTGGCAGGCAGATTCCCAGCTATTGTGCCACCAGGGAAGTCCCTCTACTGAACTTTTGAGTCAGCTTTTCTTGAAAGAATTGTTCTGGAGTGTTAAAAAATAAAAAATGAAGTCCACTGCAATGGACAAAGAAGAAATCCTGATAGAGTTTAAATTGGAGGGCAATGTGATCATCCTAGAGGTGGAGTAAAGGATAGGTAGGAAGTAGGAAGGCTAGTTAGGTGGCCATTGCATTTACATGTTCACTCTTTCAAAATGTATTTATTATACACTGACCATGTGCAATGTTAGGGTAGTATGACCCAGGACTGTGAGAATCCAGAAGTACAGAGAGAGCTTTGGATCGATAGCTTTGTCACGGAAGCAGGAGTTGAGGTAGTTCTTGAATGAATCACGTGTAGGAGATGAGGAGGGCTGAGCCTTTTACTTGCTTTTTTCCTCCTTGTAACTTTTTGTTTTGATGTAATTTCAAATTTTTAGAAAAGTTGCACTGTACTTACTTTTACTAAACCCTATAGAATGCCATTTAGAAACATAGAAGCTTTCTTATAGTGATATTTATATTCTGATATATTTATGTTTCTGTGTAATATTTCTATTTCTTTAATGATGGAGATAAGGATAGTTATTTTTGATTCTTGAGTAATTCATGCTGTGAACATTCAGAATCTGAATTCTCAAGTAAAAATTTACTCTTTTTAACCAAGATAAGCATATCTCTTTCCATTTCAGTCACTAGACCTTATAGTTAACCTTAATATGAAGGCCTAACCTGGGCCTGGGCCTTGGTTCCTGGTCCAGGTGGACAAGGAGACCAGATGGATTGGTGCCTCAAGTGCCTCTAAGACGTGTATGTTGAGCTTGACATTGGGTTATGACACCCCACACATCCATGACACTGAAAGAACTGAAAATAAACCCGAGAGGCTAATTGAGTAATTGGAATTCTATCGAGAGGAAGGAGTTAATTGAGAGTCCTTGGAGACTCATTGTGTGCCAGGCAATGTACTCATCCCATTTCTCATATTATTTCATTACTTCTTAGAGCAAACGGATAAAACAAGATCTCGTATCATTCTCAATTTTTACATGAGGAAACTGCAGCTCAGAGTTGTTCTATGACTTGCCAAGACCATAGTTAGTTGTAGCAAAGCTGAGATTCAACCCAGGGATGGTCACACTCCAAAGACCATACTCTTAACCACTGATGTCATATTGTCTCCTGAAGTTTCAAGCCCAGGCTCAGAGCAGAGATTTGGTCAGAAACTCCTCTGGAAGAGGCTCCTGGGAACTTGACAGCCTTAGGCGTGTATCTCAGCTGCAAACTCTCACAGCCCTGTCCCTTGGGTCTGTCCTGCACCACTGCTCTATCAGTTAGGAATTGCGTTCTGCTGATAGCAATGGAGATAGGAACGTCTGTGGCCTAATAAGTTAGAGGTTTTCCTCTCCTGTGAAGGAAGCTTGTAAGAGGGCAGATCGGGGTGGGCACACAGACTTCCCAGGGGCAGCAGGAGCCTGAGTTCCTTTTATGTTTATGTTCCACCATCTTTAGCACCACTTAGAAGAATGATGGCGACTGAATCTCCAGCTGTCATAGCCAGGCAGGAAGGAAGAAAGGGAGAAGAAAAGAAGGGTCTCCTAGCTGTTGGTCAACTCATTAAAGAGCCTTCTTCGGTAACTTCTCATTCACATGATCACATCTAGATGCAAAGGGGGCTAGGAAATAGAATCTTTTAGCTAAGCCCATTGCCTCCCTAAATAGATGCAAGATTATTACAGTAAAAGGAGGGGAGAGTGGATATTAAGTGGGCAGCTCCTCTCTGGCACATCATCCTACAGTCAAGTTTACCTAGTTTACTTATGGGTTCAAAAGGTGTCCTGTGAAATCTGTGCTGGATTTCTACTCTGGCTTAAGTGCTAAAAACTGACCTAGTGAATTACAACATATTTTCATAGTCTTGTTCTTGGAATTGACAGCCATTCTCTTTTGTTCTGTATCTGAAGAGTTGGAACCTGCTTAGGAATATTATTTTCCATATGTTCTTTGAATCTTTGACCACAGTGGTTCTAATGGGACAGATACGCAACTCTTGTCCCCAGCATATGAGTTACAAATGTGAAGCCAAAGAGATTGACAAGCTTTATTCATAGCTGAGGCTAGGCACTGCGATCTGTGACAGCCAGCAGTGACTTAGCCATCGTTTTCCTAGTGCATCTTTTTCTTAGTTTTCAGGTCATTCAGTCAAAAGCATAACTTTTCAGGGATGGAGGAAGACTCAAGATTCTTATGCTGAGAAGAAATTATCCATACAAAAGGACATACCAAAACAGTGGCCCCAAATTGTAACTTTTCAAATGTTACATTTGAAAATGTACATTTTAAATGTTTACAAGTAACCCGTTAACCTTTCAGCCAGCACACACCCACCTCCAGCACACACCCACCAAACACCCTTAATAACCCCACAATGCTATGTTAGTGTGCAAATCACAATTTATTTAAAACACTAAGTACTCAGGTCGGTGTATTAGGAACAGCTAAGGTGTGCTGCAGCAACAAACAGCCCTCAAATTTCAATGGTTTAATACAATCAAAGTGTTGTTGTTGTTGTTTTCTTAACGCAAAGTCCACTGCAGATCTAGATTCTCCAGGGATACCCAGTGATTCGGCAGCCTAGGTGGACTAATGCTTCACTTTGCCATTACTGCACTGGCAGGGACACGCAGCCTCCTTCCACGAGGCAGGGACAGAGCGATGCTGGAGAACACAGAAGTGACACACAAAACTTGAGTTCACTTGTCTTCCTTTAGATCTATTCATGTGGCTTGCTTCATTGCAAGCAAGCCGAGAAGTGAATTTTCTGCGTTTCTGGAAGGAATAAAGAATATGATGAACACTATCTTTTTTGTCCCAATAATGAGACAGTGGCTTAAGGTTGTATGATGAACATCATCTTTCAGTACTGCCAGTGTTTTTCTCTGTTTTTTGGTCTAAATTTGAAGCCCTTTGTGAATCTGAGGTCAAGACCAAATGGCCCTGCCTGTCTCTTGCCAAATATCTTCATGATAGGCCAGGAATACCATCAAACAGCAGCAATCAATGTACCATGTAAATGTGGGGTTCTGAGAGTGACATGTAATTGTGAAGCAGGTACTCAAGGCATAATTTTTGAGTTGAATGGATGAGTGGATTGTTCTTGGAAACATCCCTCAAGTTCAGGCACTGTGCTCAGATATCATTTCTAGTGACTTATCTTGGGCATCTACTGTGTATTCATTTTTTAACAGAGTCCAGTTGAAATTTCACATGGTAATAGGAAACGGAAAAATCCCTCTCACTCTTTGGGCTGACTTTTTCTTCAGGATACTTCTCGGCAGAGTGTCACCAACAAAAGAGAAGGAAAAATCCATAAACTAAGAGGGATAGTGTAGTCTGTGAGCTACTTGTACATGTGGGATATCTGACAATTTCCTAGTCCCCTTTTTCAATGATTGTAGTCCATCGATAGCAGGTTTTTCTATGTCCCTTTATGTTTCTCTCTTTAAGAAAATGGAAATTTTGAGGTCCTACAGTTAAGAGTTTTTCTCCAGACTGTTAGAGTTATGTACCGTAAAGTTCAGGAGATTGCTCTATCTTTGGCTATTGAGTTATAATGTTGAAAACAAAAAAAAATGTGGCATTTCACTGGATAGCAGGTTGTATATTTTTGTATCACAGATGGAAAAGAGAACTAAGATGAGATTCTGGTCTAAAGTATCCAGAGGAATAGCCATTTGAGCACGTGTATGGATTTCCCAAGTAGGAGTCTAGATATATGTGCTATACTGATTCTGTGTCATTCAGCACCATTTGAGGAAGAGACATTCATTACCCATCATAGGTAATGAATAGAAATAGTGGCCATGATACTACTGAGTTCTGCCTGTATTTTCACCTCATTGAGACTGGTAAGCACCTAGCCCAAATCAGAAAGTCCTGTGCGTGTGCGTGTGCGTGTGTGTGTGTGTGTGTGTGTGTGAGATGGGGGTGGAAGTATCAGGAAGGGAAAGGGTATCACCGAATACTGTCTGCTACAAGTAGTGAGAACTAATGAGAAAGACTGCTAATGAGTTATGGGTGAACAGAAAGAAAAATCTTTCTTACCGTAGATGGCAAATCCAGCTTTTCCTTTTTTGTTTTTGCGAATGAAGAAACAATCTTGTTATTACTTGATTGATCTAGGCCAAGCTTTTAGATACATTTCTCCCACTTTTGAAAACCAAATTCTCTTTGTTCTGAGTTTGAAAAGGGGCTTCCTTCCCTTTCTTTTGCTGGTCAACCCCTCTGCGTTTCTGCAGTGTGAAGCCACCAGTGGGACTCCAATAGCTCGGTCACACATGTGAGCAGATGAGGGACAGACATGAGAGCAGATTGTCCCAGGCGGCTACTTTTCTGTTGACTTGGACACAATCCTAGGGGGAAAATATCTTTTAAAATAAGTTCCTCTCTTTAAATCTTAAAAGTTTCTGGGACAGCAGGCAGGGACTTGGCAATGTGCTGGTAATGTGTTTTAGCCAGGATGGTTTTCAGAAATGTGCTTGAGAATTATTAACTCGTCTGGGCATAATTTAGCAGTATTTACTGTCTGTTCCTCTGAGTCATTGCACAATCTGTACTGTCCCTGGGATATTTAGACCTTGCTGGCCTGGTCTATTTTGTCATGTAATGATATATAAAGATACAACTGTTCTTAAAGTGCAAGCTTGTACCCTGTCATGGTGTGACCTCTTTAAGTTAATTTTTATGCATCAAAGCTATTTGACATTTACCCAAACAAATTCAAGTCTCTTGGAGAGTGGGCCTTTTTTATTTTTTAATGACAAAAACACCGTTGATCTGACAGCTTGCTCTCCAGGGAAGAGATATTGTGGGTAGCTTTAAAGCCTTAATGCTTCCGAAGTCCTTTTCTATCACCAGTCCCAAAGCAGTGTGTCTGGAGCCGGGGCAATGCAGCTTGCCACAGTGGCAGCTGGGAGTTTGACAGTGTTATGAAGAATTGCAACTGTTGATCAGTGAATTGTTACAGTGTTGATGACAGCGTTGCAAATTAATTCTGAAATTAACTGAGGGGACATGAAGAGGTCCCACTGCTTATCTGAGAGAAGGAGGGCAGGGTAAAAATTTACCAGTGTAGCTGAGTGAAGAACACATTCAGAAAATTGTGTCTAGTAATCAAGGTGGCGGGTACAATTTCCATAGTCTTTGGGAGAGGCATTCACCTAAGGAATACTGGTGGCTGAAAGATACACGTGAAAGTTATGACTGAATGTTTTCAGTACTTTGTTATTTAAGAAATGATTTATTGAACTCATTGCATCTTAGAAAGGAAGAATTAATAGGTTGCTATTTTCCTTCTGTTTCGAAATTAACCAGATATTTTACAAAAGTGAAATACTTTTTCAGAGTTTCTCTTATTCCTCTCCTGTCTCCCTTCACAGTTTGGTTGAAGGCTTTTTTTTTTTTTTTTTTTTTTTTTTTTTTTCCAGCTGAAAGTACCTTCTAGTGCTCAGTGTTATTTTGGCTGTGTGTGCAGCATGCTGTATACCTGAAACCAGAGGTACCCTTCACCAGTTTGGAGTAGCCATTAACATACGCTTTTCCCAAGGTTTCGTGTACTTATTCTGAGCATGTGCCTTTTACAATGCAGAACACAAGAGACTTGTTTTGTAAGATTAATGAAGGTCACCAAAATTCTCAAAAGTATTCTGATAATTAAGGCTTTGTTTATCAAAAACAAGTTATATTAAGAGCAAAAAATTCATGGTAATTATTCATAATCTTAACAATTCAAGTGTAGCCACCTCATTTGTGCATTTAATTCTTCTTGTTAATGTTTTGCATAAATCTGCATAATTACTTGAGTTGCCTGTTGTAATTTTGACAGCTACTCAGTTCATGTGCACTAAAGTATATCAAAAGCTTGATGTGCTGAATATTTATAATTTTACGTATGTTCTTGGGATAATATTTTTTCAACAATATTTTTAGTTTTTATAAAATTGACACGGTATACTTGGAAACTTTGCCAAACGTAGCTCTCTAAAATAGAGAGCTCATGAGGGAAATAAACTAACATTTAAAGGTATAGAACCCACTCTGGGCAAATTTTTTCAGTAATCCAGATGAATTATGCTTGTCATGAACTATTCCTCTCCCTCGATTTCTCTCTATCTTTCTCTCTTATACACGTATACATGTACACACACATGCACGTGTACACACACATGCACACACACACACACACAAGCACCACACAAAAACCTCATATTATGTTTGTGTTGTTTTTAATGGAAGCCTTTTAAAATTAGAGAAATCAAATTTTTCTTTTCTCTTTTTGGAATTATTTTGTGGGAATGAGAATAGCCAGATGCTTGACTAGTATTCTTCCCTCCTGAACAACCCCTAATCAAGTGTAAACTTGCACTGTCACCTGAATTCTCCATGGGGTGGGGAGGAGGCCAGGATCCATTTCCTTGTGAAGTTATTTAAATGAAAGAAACATTTGATGCAACGTGTGTTTCTTACTATGAGGATTTTCCAGGTAATATGAGATGTCCAAGAAATAGCCAGTCCTAATCAATGCAGTCACAGGGAAATAACAGTAGTAAAAGAAACCCGTCAATAAAGTGATATTATGCTTCTTCCAAACTCCTGGTGGGGAAAGGATTTTATGGATTGAGAAAATTCTAACCTCTTCCAGATAAACGGAAGCAGGCATGATTTTTCAGAGTGATAGCAGACGTTGAAGTTGTTTGTAAATATCCCTGTGCTTGTGAAATATTGAGACATTTCAAGCCTAGATCTTAGAGGAAATTTTATTGTTTTTGCTCAGATACACTTGAGGGAGTTTCATCAGTCACTTGAAGTTGTATAATTGATTGTGCTGATATCAGAATTGAAATAAGATATTAAAACAAGGTAAGCTTGAAATTCTTGTCACTGGCATTCTCACAGATGATTTCAAAGTATCTCTGAGGTTCCGTTTTGCATGAAAACACTGTGGTTTCTTCAGAATGCCTGAATTTAAGACTAATTCTTTGGTTCAAAAAAATACTGAAGAGGCTGAGACTTTCAGGATGCATTCTATAACATCTGCATACTCTGTTAAATAGGAGATGGCACTCATTGGAAGTCAATTTAATAATTTATCTGATGTTTATAAATAATATTATTCTAAGAGTTGATGTACAACAATATTCATTAGCTATACATTGACTGGCATTTTAACCTATAATGCCTTTTCCAAATGTGATATAAATTTATCAGCTTTCTAGTATTAAACAACATTTTCAGTAGTTTGAGTTATTATAACTTAAATAAGGAAGCCAGAGAATGAAAATGATTGCCTAAGAGAACAAAGATCTTATTTATTAGAACTCATCTCCTATGAGATGGACATATGAGTTCTAGACGCTCGTCCCACGCAAATAAATTGCACCAGTAGCAGAGTTTTTGTTGTTGTTGCTGTTTACTAAAAGCTTCTCAATGCATTGAAAATACCATTCAGATTTAGAGAATATTGCGGGGGTGGGGGGGGTGGTATTAAATACACTACTACTATGGGGTTATTTTGCAAAAAAGGGATTCTGAAGGTGACCAAATATCAGACATATTTTTTGGAGTCTTTTCCTATATATAGGTGTTTCTGTGTATTTGTGATATGCATGTGTATGCATGTATGCAGGCAAGTTATGTACAGGCACACACATGAGATTGATTAAAGTTAAAAATGCAGTTGTGTGCTTATATTTTTCACTTTAATGAGCACTCAGATGTAAGTGAAAAGTTAAAAGGTGGTTATATTTAGCTGTAGCTGTATACTCAATGTGTGTTGCACACAGTAGGAAATGCACATAAAACCAGTGAAAAAGCCTCAACATCGCAGCTCTATGCATTAATTAAAAGAAGTTTCTTAAACTAAATCTGAAAAAAAACTTCTTTAATTGTGTTTACCCAAAAGCCTTTTCTTCCTAATTTAAATAACATAAACATCTGGACTAAAGCAATATTAGAATCATGGCAGTAGTCAAGCAAATCTTGTGGAAAATAATGAAATTAGATCCCTGGTGTTGTGACAGAGTAAGGGCAGGATACATCAGTTCGATGTTAATAAAATTTCCATGAATGACTGAATACAATTAAGAAATTGTCAGTTGCGGCAATGAACTTTTGTAGCTCATAGACGTTTGCATCATTTGATTATGCTGGCAATTTAAAATTGTTTGTTAGTGTCTGTGTTGGGATATTAATTATGACCTTCATTACAGCCCACAATTAAACTAGTCATATAGCAACAAGCACTCGGTGTTGTGATACTAAAGGGTCTGAACTATTTAGAAAGAGGTCTGCTGTGTTTGGGCCACCGGTGCCCTTTCAAACTGGAAATGATTTTTAAAAAATGCAGTAGCTGAGAAACTGCAACAACTGGAATGTATAAGCTCTTTAATACAAGAATTTCTTTTTAATAGTGTTTTAACAGTTTTAATTGCTAACAACATCTGTAAAACTGGAAAAAAACCATTTTTAACTGTGACTCCAAGATAAGCTTTCCCTGTTTCAGGAAGAGAAAACAATTATTCATTGGTTAATTAGCGGTAAACAACTTTTAAAAGACACATCCATTATATATGTAATTGTTTGAAAAAAGGCTTTAATGTTATTTGTACTAATGCATAATTATTAGTGCTTGCTAAAAGGATGAACAGCACTTAGATGACCACCATTATTGAGAATCACAGGGAAGAAATGAGATTAGCATCAGGAAGGAATGTGTTATGATGAATCAGATAGGAGTTTTTTGTTTTGTTTCTCTTCTCTTTCTTCTACCCTTTAGTAGAGGTAATGTGGAGTCATATTACATTTTCAGAAACAATGTGTTTCAGACTCAAGGAAACTCATCTTTATTTTTATGACATGTAAAGAAAATATCTCACCAGACAAGAATGTATTCCCAGGCTTACACTGCTGCTATGAGTTATTTATTTATTTCGAACTGAGAGCTCTTCAAAAAAAAAAATCAACAGTAAATTATATTTTAAACCTGTGGTTATTAAAAACAAAGTAGTTACTGATAAAGCCATGAGCTATTCAGAGGCATGTGGGCTCCTGGCAGCCTTTGTATTGTATTCATTAGATCTTGTGCCTTGTTCCTCCTGGCATGTTTGAAAATTCACAAAGGTTGGTAGAAAGTAAGCGCAACAGAAACAAAATAGTTAGGCCTGATATTTGAATTTCTGTTGATGAAGTTCATTGTTGACTTGCTTCTAGGGCTCAGTGATTTTGGTTGACACAGAAGAACTTGGACATTGCAAAATCCGAGAGTTTGGGTTTGTGCCCTTTTCTTCCCTTTTGTTTAGCTTCCTTTTTTCATTACCTTTAATTGGTTACTTGATACCATTATTAAAAAGACTCAAAGTTGTGCATTTCATTCTGCAGTGATGTTGATAAAGATATTGCATAGCCAGGGGGCAAACTCAGGCTTTTGTACTTGTTGCTACTGTATATTATAATTAACTCAGCTTAGGTGGTCCAAACGCTTGGCATGGGCTTTCTAACCACAGATGTCTGGATTTGATTCTACTCAAAAGCTCTCTCTTTTAGAAAGAACCAAAGTTCTGGGGCTCTGGTTTCAGGATTTTGCAAACTTAAATTTCTCAGTATGCCTGTTAAAACCTCGATGGTGGTGACATCTTCTTTCTCTCCTTAAGACAGGGAAGCTAAATATTTCCGGGGGAAGCCACTGTGAAATGAAACCTTGCCTGGAGCACTGTGTAGACAGGAAAACTCTTGCATATTTCTCAATGATATAGTTTTTGCCCCAGAGTCCTTGACCAGGTTTTCTACTCTGAACTGAGAATGTGGGTTAGTGCCTTTGAGAGTCACTCCAGCCTTTATCGGAGAGCAATAATATTTTGAGTTGAAGTTTTGAAGCATTTGGTATGAGTGTGCTATCCCTAAGCAATGGAGTTTTTGTCTTGGGTGACAGGGAGCAAATTTGCTTTGGCTGTCACTTGGCCAAAGGATCTAAGCTGGATTCTCTCGTTGTTTTAGAGAACATACATACGACATTAATTCAGTGGCCATTTCAACATGAGTGTACTTGACTACTAGTTAATCTGCTGGGTTATCAGATTCCTCCACTCAGTTTCTCCCCAATCTTCATCATGTGTCCTAAATATTTGACAGAGGGAAGGATATCAGGAAAATTCACCTACACAGCCTATTCATTTCTTACGTATTTTTTAATTCCAAATTCAAACAGAGCCCAGGGCTTTTGGCATAGAGGGGATTCTAAATGGATGCTGTAGCGCTGTTATTTTCATTAGTTGACAGGGAAATTATTACATTTTTAGGGATTTGTGAATTTAAGCATAGATGATTACTTCGAACGTTGGGGTTCTGCAAATGGGAAGCCTTGTTGCTCAATTTACTAATTTATTTTGTGATCTGTGACTAAACTGAGTAAAAATGCAAATAGTACAAAGGCCCTTTCCATTTTATCACCGGATCAGTTTACTGATGGGAGGATCAGTCACTAAACACTCCACCACTCCTGTGATTCCTAAGTAGTTGGGCATTAAAAGCAGCGAAAGTGAAGAGGATAGAAAGATTGCGGTGCTTCACACAGGGAGGTTTAAATGAAATCTAGTTATTTATTTTAGGGTTAAAATGAAGAGTCTCCAGCTCAGTTTTATTGACCATTGTGACAGCACAAACAGGTCTGTTCCCCATCACACTCAACAATAAACCGCATTGCTGGGAGGTGGCAAACTCACGCAAAAAGGAAAGCATTTGGCAAAGGCTGAGTGAATAATGCTGCAAGCTTAAAGGGACCCTGTTAAATGCCTTTGTATGTTATCTGTGTACAACTTTTGGTGCTTAAAAACTGAGAATCGCGTTTTTGATTCTTCTTCTTTCGCATTTTGTAGGGCTCAAACAAGTTTCTTTTAATATTTATGACATGAAAAATAATGGATGAAAACGCATTTCTTTCATATGCATATAGTAGCATTTTCAATGAAGCCAGGTCACCAAGGGAACAGTAAACAAAGGAGAAACCTAGTGCAATCCAGGGCATTGTTATATGTTTAGAAATAGTACGGGTCAAATGAAATCCTAATATGATATAATCAGCCTTTAACATGGGATTTATTCTGAAAATCCAGTAGAGGGAGTGTGAAATTCTCGCTGGCTGTACATAGATTGAAGACGGCTTTAAGCAGAAATGATGGGAAACATATTCCCAATGAAAAGAGATCAACAGCCCAGATTCATAATCTCCCCAACACTTAATAATATGAAAAGATCTGATATGGTATAAAAGTTAATTTGTTTAGCATTGTCTCTTCCAAATGTCCCTTCTTTAAAAATTATTTAATTAGACTAAGTGGTATAGCTCATTTGTGAAATAGGTCAGGAACTGAGTTGCAGGAAGTCCACACATGCAGATCTACAGTTCCTTACCCAAAGCTGCGGGGGGCAGATGTATTTCTGCATTCTGGAATGTTCTATTTTGGAAAGGTAATGTGGTGCATATACCACAGATTCTGCAATACCTCCAGCTGGGTCTGGGGCAGCACCCTATAATCAAACACATTCATATTTCTGCATTGCAGTGTATGAATATTCACACTGAGTGGGATAAATAAAGACTGGAAATAATCTCCTTGAAATTAGTTCAGGTCTGGTTTTGCTGCCACATGAGTTATGAATAACCTTTCAGAGTTGCAGATGGGAGATTGTGGACCAGTATTTCTATACTCACTCGAGCATTCCAGTTATTTTTGCATGTCAGAGTTTTAATTTTCATTTCAGTTGGGTCATAACATATTGTTGTAATCAAACAAGCAAATAGGGACAAATATGGTGAGAACCTTACTGGTAGATCCAACGTTTTGTTTTTAATAAAAAGTCAACAAATATGTATTGATTAATAAATACGAGTCAAGCACTGTGCTAGGTGGCCAGGCTTATGCTAGAGGAAGAGAAGCTTGGTCCCTGCCCTCAAAGAATTTGTAATGAATTTAGGCACAGGTGACAATCTCTGTCTCTCATACACACACACACACACACGCACACTCACACGCAGAATAATATCAAGCGGTATATAAACAAGTGCTAAATTGAGTGGTCCAGAGAATACATGCTTTAGGTCTGCATTGACAAATAGGTTTCAGATCACCTGCCAAATCCAATGGATTGGCAGCGGCTGTGTCCAGTGTTACATGGAGACTTCTGAGGTGAGTCTGAGATTCGCTGCAGAGTCTCTTTATTGATTATTGATATGTGCCATGGTAGTAGGAGAGGTGGCATGACAACAGATATGCCATGTATTTGCCACCTCTCCACGTCTAGGTCGTCAAAGTCCAGGAAGGATTTGTTTAACAGGGATGTTTTGTTACTGTTATTGTTGTACAGATATAATAATAATAGTAATTATTATTATTTAATCATTCCATGCAAATATTTAAAAGTGCCATGAGAGTTATTTTAAAAAGTTTAAGAGCATATTCATGGAATTATGTGGTTGTAATCTGAAGACCCTTTAAATAAATATGATATCTTACTTTTTTGTGCGGAGTTCTGATGTGGTAATTTTCCATGAGTATGGAACAATAAAATTCGATGTTACAAATTAGATTATAGTCATATTGATTAGTAATTGAGAACCTCTTCAGCTTAACTTTTTTGCTATTTTTTTTCATTTTGTTTTGTTTTAATATGAGTTATAAAAATGCAGTCATGCTAATTAAATATGAACCTCTCTTCCAAGAAACAATCCATTTGGGGTTCTTACCTTATTTTGTTTCTTTTTCTCTTTCCTTCATTTTTTCAGGAGCTCTATTTGCACTTGTATTGGGATAGGAAGGCTTTATAATCTTATTGCTGAGATACTTTGGCTCCTCAGTTCACCTTCTGAAATGTTTAATTATGATAAGAGCACGATATTGGAAAAGACCTCATTCCAATGTGATTATTATGAAATATACATACATACATATGTGTATGTATAGTGTACGTATGTATATGTATATGCATATGTATATGTATGTATGTGTATGTATATATGTATAAATGTGGCAAACATTCATTAAGAGCAAGGATGTAACCTTCCATGGAAACTTCCTCTGTCTCCCTTACGCCAAGCAATCTCATACGCCCTAATCACAGAAAAGCGTGTCAGATTTCTCCTAGCTCTGGTGTTTGACCTCTTCCCATAAGAATTGGGTTTTGACATAAGCTTTCTCCAGTTCTGACTGTAATATCTTGAGGTCTTATTTGATTTCTTTTTCTCTTGAAATTTTATTCTCAGGTTTAGAAGGAAAAGGATTCTTTTAGTCTTGTAAATTATTTCATATTTCACAGGTCCATGGTAAATTCTGTGGTGATATAATTTTATATCATTAACAAATAGTGAACCGAATATTTTTAAATGAATTCTGAAAAGTTCAAAGTTCCCTGCTGCTTGTGTGAAAGGTTAGGCCATCACATTTAAAACAAGACAAAATAGAATAATAGAGGAGCCACAGGCATCTTTTATTTCTATATCTTTGGGAAACAGCAGCAGGGATCAAACAGTTTAGCTATGACAGTGCCCTCCTAACCTACCGTGTACCTCCTTGGGGATGAGAATGGACAATCCAAGGGACCGAAAATGTGCTCATCCAGAGTCTTTTGAACATCAAACTGGGCAATCGTATCTATACACGGGGGAAGCCGATTCATGGCTGGCCAGAAAATGGCAATGCAGGCAACCAAATGAAATGGATTATAAAATTTGAATGGTATAACAAATCGAACTTAAATTGTCCCCTAGTGCATTTAATACTGAACTGAGAAATAGTGATCAGATAATGTAGAAATGTACATTATTTTTGCCAAAAAATAGAATATTGACTCATATACAAAAAACTTTTGGAAGAAATAGAAAAATAAAACTACGGATTTTTACCAGATATCAACTAACAAATAGACTTTATAATCAATGAAACGCATTGATTTTTATTTTAAAGATATTAAGTATTCTCAAATTCATCCTGACTCAATGGTTAAAACTGGTAGGTATGTATAAAGAAAATAATGAACAAGTATGTTCCTTATTTTTATTTTTTAATAAATTTTTTTAAAATTATTTATTTATTTATTTATCTTTGGCTGCACTGGGTCTTCGTTGCTGCATGCAGGCTTTCTCTAGTTGTGGCGAGGGGGGGCTACTCTTCATTGTGGTGTGTGGGCTTCTCATTGTGGTGGCTTCTCTTGTTGTGGAGCACGGGCTCTAGGTGCGCGGGCTTCAGTAGTTGTGGCACGCGGGCTTAGTTGCTCCGCGGCATGTGGGATCTTCCCGGACCAGGGCTCAAACCCGTGTTCCCTGCATTGGTGGATTCTTAACCACTGCGTGACCAGGGAAACCCCTGTTCCTTATTTTTAAAATAATGAATAAAGTAATATGCATCTTAAATTCTTCCTGCTTTGAGTCTATTTGAAATTCATAAAAAATTATATTGGGCAATTTTAACCATATGCAAATACAAGTAAAATAACACTTCTATAAGATAAATACAAGGATTATAACTGACTTTATAGTTTAAAGAATAAATCAAGTAAAACAAAGGTTTGGAGTTAGGTAGTTAACTTGGTTTAAGGTATGTGTGTGTATGCGTGAGTTTATTTTGCTAGATGCCTATAGTACCTAAAAACAGGGTCATGTCTAAAATAGGCTCATCTAAAAACAGTATCATGAATTTCAAATGATATAATTTGACTGAACAGAGGAATCTATTAACACATAGCATGTTAATATTTCCCTTACATTGAGGTACATGTGGTTTTATTGAGTATATTTACTGTTACATATTTCATTTGTGTGAGAGTGTCAAATATAAATATTAAATTATATTTACTCACATGGTATTCCCCGGGCACTTGGATCTCCTCTGACAGCCAGTTTTGGCACAAAGACTCCCCTACAGCTTGCTAAGCCTTCCTAGCAGGATGGTCTAGGAAGCTTCTACCTATGTAGAAGCTATCCATTCTTCCCTCATGTTCAGAGTACATCATGGTCTAAGGGCTCTCCCAACCTCTCCTATAATCCCATCTCAGCATCTGTGTCTCAGAGGACCCAGACTAATACAGTGTTTTTAGTTTATCTGGTTCTCTTTGGATTTTAATTATGTCAGCCTTATTTCTGTCAACTTCAACAGACTGTAAGCAGTGAGGTGCTCAATAAATGTTTAATGAATTCATGAATGAATGGATGGCTTTTAAAGCAAGATTCATAATAATGTAATTTAAATATGATGTGTTTTTTGTCAACTATATGCTGCCTGTTTCTTAAAACGTTTAGACATTTAAGGTTTTAATGATTTTCAAACCTGAATATTGCTTGTTAGTCACCATGGCTAGGACCATATCATTGCATTTTAGTTGTTGACTGTTCATTTACAACCAACTTGTATTTCTGAAACACCTGTAACTGCTACTGGCTGGGAGAAGTGGGGCATAACAAAGATGGATAAACATAGTGCTTGCTCTCAAGATGCTTACTATCTCAATTGACCAGAGACAAAATTTGCAAGCAACCAAAACCAATTAGCAATTAGGCAGACTAAACATGTGTGAGATTTGAGACTGAGAACCTTTTAACATACAGCCAAGAGCGCTCACAGGTAATTGGTCCACTTGCATGCAGAGATAATATGGCTAGGTTCCACAATTTTCTCAATATAATGAAACTCTACTAGCTGCTCACTTGGTTTCCCAAGATTATGGACTTCGAGTTAGCAACGTAGAATACTTGTGTCCTGAATAGAGAGTGTGGCCTCGGTCATTGACTACCCATCCTTGCTATTCAAAGTTTTGTCGACAGACTAGCAGCATTAGCATCATCTTGGATGTTGTCACTAATGCAGAATCTGAGACCTGACTCCAGAAATACTCAGTCAGAAGCCTCGTCTTTAATAAGTGACACACATGCACGTTAAAGTTTGAAAAGCAATGCCATGGAGTCTAATCCTTAGACTATTATGTCTCTACGATGAACTTAGATCATGGCAATCCACAAATTACCAGGAATCTCAGCTTGGGTGGCAAGAGTCTCAACTAAGTATTACATTCCAAACCTGATGATCAATACTTCCTCATTAAAAATTAGTTATTTACTTTCTATACTCTGCATTGTTATCAAAAAGATGAAGGTAGCTTACAAAATATATGTAATATAGTACTTTAAAGAGAATAATAATAGCAACAACAAAAATAGTAATGATATTGTTGGAAATAAAGGTAAAGAGAAAATATGATAAGAGAAAGAAGTCATGGGAAAAGGGGGTACACAAAATGAATGCACAGAGATCCAGTGTCCATGTCTTCTTTTGCAATAAAAAAGATTATTGAAGGCAGTGGGAATTATGCTATTCAATACCACCTGTATAATATCCCCATGAGACAGTCTTCCAAAATTTAGTGCCAGGGAAATCTTTGTCTAATTTGAAGAACTACTGTGCTCCTTTCTTTATGATAATAAAGCTTATATAAATTACCATGTTTCTTTCTTTCCTTGACTGCCAGGAAGCACAGGGCCAAATTTTGTGACAATCATGGAAACTATTTTAACCTTCACACCTGGACTATTTCCCTTTTCTTTCTTTTAATGCTTAAAACCATTTAATCTTATTGTATATACGTTCTGTATTTTAACTCAGTTCAAATCAACTTTTGGAAAGGATTTTTGATAATGAATAATGACTTGTATCAACATCTAATCAATCAACGTATTTTGTTTCTATTCTGTGGGATGTTAAAAATGATGAACAATGACTTTCCTGCACCACTAAGCAAAATGACTTGCTCACATCCTCTTAACCAAACTCTGATTCAGTTGATTTGAGCATTGAGGGCATGAGCCATAGAAGGTGAGTTCTAATAGAGAGGAAATGATTAAGGAATGATAATGTTGAAAGGTATACATAAAGGAAAGAAATGAGTGACTATGAAACTGAACAAATTCAGAGAGACATGTGGTTCTGGATAATACCCACTAGAATCAACCTCTATGGATCAGTTCCCATGATGTGCTGGTGTCCAACCGACGGAGGTGGGACGTCGGAGTCTGCCATTTTCAGTGTAGACAGGGGCACATCCACCAACAAGATTAGAGTCCTAGAAATAGTTGTTTCTCCTGCATAAAGATGTGCTCTTGTGGGTGGCTGTGGCCATGGCCATGGGAAGATGGAGTTAGGCTACTGAGTACTGTGCCCAGATGCAGTCCTGTGAATTTTAATACTTGAACATTGCCATTAAAGTTCCATCCATTTAAGCATTTGGGTCTTGATTAAATATAGACTGTCTGAGCAACAACGTATTTTCACTATTTTTCTGCATTCACTCTTTGGATGAATGAGATGTTTGTGGTAGATTTTGCAGTATTGAGAGGGAATTAAGGTTGAAAAAGCCCAAAGGCTTTGGAGGAATGAGGAGAGTGGTGAAGGAGGTGGTGTGAGACAGGAGGAGGAGAAACGAGAATTTTCTCTTTGAGTACTTTCTGCCCTTCCAGATCAGGAAGGGTTAGTACGTTTTTCTTATTTATCTATTTCTTATTTATTTGTTTGTTTTTCTTGTTTGCAAGCCGGTTGTCTGTCGGGTGGGCAGAGGATTTTTCAGAAAGAATCTCAACAGCCTCAATACAGATCTACTTCCCATTTATCCATGTATTTCCTGCTCAGCTCTGTGAGTTAAGCTCTGAGAATCAGTATTAATTTTAGAATTTTTTGCTTGTAGCAAATTGTGTTAAACATTAATGGAATTGAGACTATCTTTTTAAAACCTGTGAATAATTCAGTTCTGCTTTCCCTAGTGTTGGCCCTTAAAGAATACTGATTTCAAAATACAACACACATCAAAACTCTCAGTTTATGATCACATGTGATCTGTGAAAGTGATATATAGCCTCTTCCTGTATACTTTTTATGTGAATAAGTACTAGTATGTACAAATAAATACTGAGTAATTTGGCTTTAATTTTTCTATTACATTGTAATGATCATTCTTAATTATAGAAGTTTAATTAAATGTCAGTATTTTACTAAAGTTCCAGCATTAACATTGTTAATGCATGTTCTATGACATTCAGGCTTCTTGAAAGCTGTAAATAAAACTGTAGGCCAAATCTACATAGAAGTCTTATCACTATTGTTATTTCCAGTGTTGCATAATATTTATTTCATAATTGATGGTTGTCAGCTTGTAATTTTTTGCCTTGTTATACCTTGAACGTTTTATGGTTTTCATTAATTTTTGTAGTACTGACACCCTACACTGTCATTGTGTTTGTTAAATGGTGAAATGAAATAAGATGATCTTTATTTAATTATGTCTTATTGGACCAGAGTTTCTCAATCTGGGCTGCACAGTAGAAACACCTGGGGAGCTTTAAAAAATCCGATAGTTCATGCCACACCCCAGATTAATTAAGTCAGAATCTCTGGGGTTTGGACCCAGGTATCAGAATTTTTTAAACTTCACCAGCTGGTTTGAGAACCAGTGGATGGGGCAGGAAGCACATCTGCTCTGAGCCACTTCTGATGGCCCCAGTAGATTTTGCAAAAGATTCCATGCCTCAGGCTTCATGCCCATTTGGTGTATTCCTATCCTGCTTCCTAAAAGCCAACAATAGTTTGAAACAGTGTAGAAAACGGTGGAAGTATTTTATAAGAAGTTTTACGTTACAAAGTCATTGGGTTATTACAGTACATGGAATTTCCAAACCTTGAGTCTTTCTATAGGCTTAATTGATTGCATCTGAAGTTCATTATAAGTGCTCTGTTTATGAAATACCCAAATAAGCATTCCACTGAATTAGCATTCAGCACTCCAATTGAGTCTGCTCTTCAAAGATCATGTATGTGAACCCACAGTGCAGACATATATATGGGAAAGAAAATAGATACAGATATATAGATTTATATATAGCACTTTCCTTGAGCCAAGAAGAATTGGTTAGTCTAGGTTGGTGCTGGGAGCCCTCAAATTGGAGGCAGGAGCCTGAACTTTCCCTCTTCCTCTGTGTCTGCTTCTGCCTGAAGATTCTGTCATCTTTATTGTGCAGACAGTTAAAAATGTAAAATCAGGTGAGATTGATTTCTCCTCTCTCCACCGCCCACATTTTTTTTTAAGTGCAGAATCTCTGGATAAATATCCTTAAGTAAGAAAGTTTAAGTGCCTCCCCTGACAGTTACAAATAATTTTATACAATAGTCAGACAGACAAATTGTGCTGATTGTATTTTTTTAAAAAAAAAAAAAAAGGAGAGAGGGAGAGAAAGTCTGGCCTGGAGACTAGAGTAAATCACAAAAGTGATCTCAAGTGAACAGAGATAGATTTCTGGAATATGGTGTGCGGTGAAACCACTGACCTCTTATACACGGGTTCATGTCTTTTTCTATAGAAGCAGATGGGTAATAGCATAATGCCGAAATCATGCTCTACATAATATGGACCTAGTGATTGCAGACCTGATTGCTTGCCATATGGTTGCTGAAGGGATGAAGAGAAAATGGGATGATATGCAAACCCTTAAAAGCAACATTTTTATTGAATGGCCATTACATTAAAACCCAAACTCTGCAAACGAAGGCAAGAACTGTGGTGAATAATGATGAAATAACAAAGCAATAGAAGCAGCAGCAGCATTGTATGGATTTTGTTTTCGATATGCAAACTAAGGACAGACTTATTTTTGTCACTTTGCCTAGCGTTATTATGAGCATTAGGAGGTAAGGTGGTGGGACATAAATGCCTTTAGGGCAGAAATACTGTATGTGTGGAGCATTGCTGCATTCACTAGGTCAGAGAGAGAAGAAAATAATCACTTGTCCCAGAGGAACTGAATTTGACTCAGAAGGTACCTGCAGTAGGTGGCTAGCCTCTGTGAAGTTCAGTATATCAGCAAGAAGCTAGTAGTAAAAACCTGTTTGAGAGTCTAGTGTGATAATGTGAAATGAAGATCTTGTTTACTTTATGCCTTTGAATTTCCTCATGCAGATTTTGCTGCCGCCTCACTGTTGGCAAACAGGTGTATGGGGTAAGGTGGGTGCCTTTTCCCAGAGCATATTACAGTTTAGCTGAGCAGCTGTGATCTGTTTTGCTCTGAGTTTTGTTTTTTTAGTGGGTTACCAGGAACAGATAGATTTTTTTTTTCTTTAAAGAAACGTATTTTATTAGCTTGCTTCAAATTTGCATACACTTCATTTCCTGTCTCCTTAATGAATGTTTTTCAATCATGTAAAAATCATAAGAGTTTGCGTTCTTGGAAATGGAACTCAAATACATTAAACTAAACCTACTAAGAGCGTGTGGAGGGTAATGAGATGAGAGGTAAAAGCTCAGTCCTTCAGTGAGACGTCTGAAGCATGTAATTTTATTTTAGCGTGTCAGAGCTACTGATTGGGACCAAATAACCGAACTTGGTATATATTATTTTGCTCACAAATCTATGGGGATTTAGGGAATTATATTCCCCAGTGCCTACCTATGAAGGTTTAGTCTTCAAGAAATGTGTGTTTTTAAAAAAGCCCACAAATAGCAACTTACTATGAATTAACTTCCTTATTAAACTCTTTTTTTCAGTTCCTAAGCGAATATGATTAGTGAGTAGTTGGAGTAATTGCTTTAGCTTTCCTCACACCTTATTTCTTCTGAACAAGTCTACTGCTTTAATTCATATTTCCAGAAACAGAGAAGTCCCGTGAGTTTTTCAGTTCAAGTTGGAAAGGGTTTGAGACCTCTTATAAACATTGTACTTGCCCATTGTTTATAAAAAGTTTATTTGGAGGAAGAGGTTGATGTCGGCTAATATGAGGTCTGAGGATGTTCTTTTTTTTTTTTAATTAATTAATTAATTAATTAATTAATTGATTTTTGGCTGTGTTGGGTCTTCGTTTCTGTGCGAGGGCTTTCTCCAGTTGCGGCCAGCTGGGGTCACTCTTCATCGCGGTGCGCAGGCCTCTCACTATCGCGGCCTCTCTTGTTGCGGAGCACAGGCTCCAGCCGCGCAGGCTCAGTGGTTGTGGCTCACGGGCCTAGTTGCCCCGCGGCATGTGGGATTCTCCCAGACCAGGGCTCGAACCCGTGTCCCCTGCGTTTGCAGACAGACTCTCAACCACTGCGCCACCAGGGAAGCCCTTTAATTTACCTTAATTCTTGTCCCTAATTGTAAGTATCATTAAGAGTTGATTTGTTATGTTGGAACTGTTAGATCCACTCTCAAGCTAAGTGATAGTTTAGTTCAGGGGTTCTCAAACTGGAGGGCCAGTTAAAGCACAAATCACTGCATCCTTCCCCAGAGTTTCTGATTCAGTGCATCTCTGTGGGGTGGGTTGTAATCGGCATTTCCAACAATTTTCCAGTTGCTGTGGATGATACTGATCCCTGGGACGACGCTTTGAGAACCATTGGCTATGTTTTTAGCGTCTAGGGGTCATGCAGAATTTTTTAGCACCATAAAAAATTACTGATTTGAGGGTGGAAAGAGTTTTGCGAGCCTTCAATTTATTTGATGTTTTAAAAATAACAGCCTGCGCACCTAAGGCAACTAATGAAGCCACGTTGAGCAAGAACAAGATAACTTTGTCCCAAGTAGGAGTGGAGGTAGAGGTGGAACCACCTTAGCCCCGATGAGCTGGAACTTCCCACATTTCTTCACTGCTGAAAGCAATCAGCCAGGTCTGCATCCTGTGACAATAGGTATCGCTTAGGTTTGGTAGCTGAGACCTGTGCACCTTCGAAATCTCATTTGCTTTTGCTGGAAGAGTAAGAATTTCTATAGCAGTGTTCAAAGAACTCCCGTCCACTTAAATGAATCCCTGAATTGTTAGGCATTTCATCAGCCTCATTGCTTTTATTACTTTCTGTGGCCTAAAGACATACGACAAGCGTAGTATAGTATTTAAGACATTTTATGTATAGCAAAAGAGTTTTTCACCCCCAGTGATGAGGAGCATTTTCTTCCTGCCTAGAAAGCTGATTTTTATACAGCTTGACTAGTGACATATCTCCTGTGTGGCAGAAATAAGTTTTGCATAACTTTTAAGAGCCCAGGTTGACCTATTTAACAGATACCCGGTGCTACATAATGTATTTAGGTCAAGTATTGTGTTTGAGCTCCTCATCACTCTTGTACCAGGCTTGCTCTCCGTGAAAACCTCAGGTATATCACAGATACAGATATAGGCCAAGGGATGTTGCCTGATATCAAAATGTAATAAATCTCTGTATAACGTAATTATCATGTCACCCAATCCTACCACCGGAGTTAAAAAGGAATCTAAGATTTTAATGAAATATCTGCCCTACTGGTTTTACTTGAAGGCATTCACAATGCTGCTATTAACACGGTGCTGTGACTGGGAACCTGGAAAGCATCAGTGCAGTTAAAATGCTTTTGAATGTCATTACTATTTGGAATACTTTTCTTTAAAAATTAAAAGAAAATGGTGGTCTGCTATCATTTTGAGGTAACTTTTTACTGAAGTGGAATGATTAAGTTTTGACACATGTCTCTCAGGGTTGGGTTTTTTTCCTAGCAGAGATTTCTCAGGTAAAGGTTGAAGCCTGAATATGGGCAGTGCCATTATCCTAATATGTTGGAAGATGAATCCATCCATCTTATAACAATACCTCATTGCCTCCAAGGATCTTAAATTGTATAAAAGTACATGTGAATTTGAAATGAGATGTTGAGAAAAGGCAATTCAAAAATTATTCTAAGCTAGCTTTTAACATGTATTTATCTAATACATTTGTTCCCCCTGTATAAATGGAGAATGTTGATTCTTTTTTTTTTTTTTAAAGAATTGGCGCTAATAATATCCTTTTTCTTGTACTCACGCCCCAATTCCTCTCCTTCAGGATACCTAAACAAGTGTTTTGAGCTTCAGGTCAACCATATCTGGAAGGGATAAGAAGAAAAGCTTCTAATTTAATTCTTTAGCTTTGGTATGTAGTAGACTATTATTCCCATTTTCTTGCTCACAAACTAAGATCCACTTGCCTATGAGTGTAAATCCATTGTCTACTGTAGGTTAGAAATCAGCTGTACTGCCTCATCGTGTAGTTATATTTTGGCTGCGGTACCCAGGCTGTAAAATCAGTGGGTTGCAACCATGGCTGCACCTTAGAGTCACCTAGGGAGCTTTTGAAAAAAAAAATACCAGTGCCTGGGCCCCACCCCAGCCCATTAACTCAGAATCTCTGGGGATGGGGCCTGGGCAAGAATTTTCTTTTAAAGCTCCCCAGGTGATGCTAATGGTGCAGCCAGGGTTGAGAACCACTGTTTAAAATTAAACAACATATGAGATCGCCCTTGTCTATAGGAATCACGTTTTCAGCATTCCCATCTCTAGTCACAAGTTGCTACTCTTAAACAAATGAATATTGACTTTACACATGGAGGGAAAGAGAATCCATGTTATGAAATTCCTTTTTGTAACCTAATTACGTAGAGAAGAAGGCACTCGACTGAGGCTTGAGAGCAGAAGCTCTGACCAAGGGTTATGAATATGAAAACGATGACGGCACTGGATGGCTTCCCTGTGCCTTTGATTTAGAACGAGAACTGGTGAGACAGGGTGTGAATGCACAAAGCCAGGCAAGGTACTCACCCACTCTCTGCCCTCATCATCACCTATAAAATGGTGATAGGAATAGGGTGGCTATGAAAGTTAAATTAAAAATATTCTGTATTGACATACCGAAGGCATGAAATAGGTGTTTTAAGATAAAGAATTAAGGATCAGAGTTTCTGCTTTAGGCCAAATGATGAAGCAGTAAATTTGTCTCTCCTTACTTTTGTTCTGTCTACCCAAGGGATGGATTAAAATGGCTATCAGTATTATGCACCTTAAAACCAAATGTAAGCGACCTTTAAATGAGCTGTTATTTGGATTATTTGGGTATCTCGATTACCACAGCTACTTGAAAAATGAATTCCTCTTCTTCACTTTCCCCTTTCCAGGACTATTTTTCCTAGATGGATATGATGTTAATACAGCTCATTATTATATTGCAGTAATTGAGGGAGAAGACCTTTTTGGGAATAGGGCACACGTGCAAGAGTTTTACTTTGTGAATAGTGGTCGTGGCCTAGTGAATGGGGGATCTTATGTGAGATGTGGTTAGTGTACTTAATCCCATCTACTGCTGCTACTCATCTTACCTTGGTTTTGGAAACCTCTACATTTGTTTTTGTTCATCTTCCAGAAAGCAAATACATATTTACTCTGTGTATTTTTTCTTTACTATGATTTTTTTGTTATTGTAATTATTTGAAAACATCATTTATCACCCCTAACCATTAACAATTTATTGCTTGCATATTTTACTTAACTGGTAATTTATCATCTTTTCTTTTGAAAGTTCTAGTAAATTTACTGGTACTTTCAAAAGAAAAGAAATCTAGCAAATTTTCTTGACCTCATTACGTTATCAGTTTCGTGTATGTGTGTGCACGCGTGAACTTCAACTTTTACATGGTTTATTTCTAACGTCCTGGTCTATAGTCCACCACTGAATTGGTAGATTTATTATTTTTAAAAATGCACTTAAATGGCCTGTACCATTTTTTTAAGAAGGAGATTTAATTTTCTATTATAATCATGGCAAGATTTTTACAAATACAGATGCTTTTAATCATTTCATTTAGGTAATTTACAGTAATAATCTCCTTTACTCTATAATCTTACAATTTGGAGGAGAGAGCTGCATTTAAGTGAAATGGGTACTTTTGGACTCGGGCATTCAAAAGCATTTCCTAAATGTAGGACTTGCTTTTGTTTTTATGTAACTGTAATAATGACCCCAGTCTGAGAATCTATATATTAATTTATATGACGCTATTGCATTAAACCTTCCATGCTGAAAGGAGAAAAAAAACCCCACCCTTAGAGGAGAAAAATCATTCGCCGTGGTGCTCCTTCCTGCTCATCTCTTTGTCCCATTCCCGAGGCTGCCTCTAGGAGTCTTCATTTTGATTAACAGCCTTTCTTAGGAAGTGGGAGGCAGAGACTAAGATGCTAAACTCTCTCTGAAGTGTGTGCTAAATGATTCACAACAGTGTGAACGAATCAATTTCTGCAAGCATTCCCAACCTTTTAAATATGTAGTCTGCCAAATCTTTGTTGGATTACATTCAATTAAAAAAAGCACCTTTCTCCCCGGCACCCCTTTCCACACAACCCACAAGCATGCAAGTACTCCTTTGTGTGCTGGCTTCATTTTACTTGCCCCAGAGATAGACAGTGTTTTGGAGAAGCATCTAATATCAATTTGTCTTTATATTTAAAATGTCTTAAGGTCTGCCTCTTTTACTTTTATCATTGCTAGTACTATTGGGGTTCATTTTAGTGGCCCTGGATATTTATTTTAAGAAACTGCCAGAAATTAGAGAAACTGAGTTTGGGCTCATCCCTGTTGGTGCACAAATATGTGTGATGCTGAAGAGGAATGACCTTATCCCAAATGGAAGTGAAATATCTTTTTCTGAGTATTTCTTCGTTACTTAGAGGGAAAATAAGTCAGCAACAAATTGATAGTTTATACTTAGCCAATTGTGCATTTAGGCAAAGGTTACTCGATTTTTAAATGCATCACTGTAAAGGGTGAGAGTCCATTCTCAAAACTGACCTGAGACCCAAGTCTCATCTCCAAATGGCTCGATCTACTTGAAGGGCCACTGTCTATTTAGGGGCAGTTGGTGGCTGTATTTCAAGGCAGTAACAACAACACTCCGGAGTTGTCTGTTATTCTGGCTGGCTGATGTTCTCCCCCCATATGGGAGTACCTTTCAAGATAGGCATTATGGTTTTAAAGCAAGGATTTGGTGATTCCTTGTGTGTAAGTTAGGAACAGTCAGGCCTACCATAACCCAGTCATCTAGGCTAGAAAAGAGGTTTAGTAGAAGAGAGATTATAAACGACATGCAAATATGGTTCAAAGACTAGCGTGAGATCACTAGAGCTGAGGCTTTCAAGGTCTGGTCCGCAGACACCAGCATCAGAATCACCCATAGTACTTGTTAAACAGAGATTCCTGGCCTGTCCTCAGATCTACTGTATCTAAGATGCCTGGGGTGAGACCCAGGAATCTGTATGTTCACCAGGCTCTGCAGGTTAAGCTTTTTCAAGGTTGAGAATGCTGCTGTCACATTTTCACATTCTCTTTGACCTCTCTATTAATTTTTGCGAATAATCATCCAATCCCATTGCACAAGCAGGATACTCATTCTGAGAATACATTTATTAACAAATATATGGTAGGAAGAGAAGATGGGCGATCAGGTAGCTAGCAATATAGGAAAAGAGGGAGAAAGATTGAATATTAGATACAAATTATTTTAAAGAAATTGCTCACGAAAACAAAAGGATACTCACTAAGAAAAGAAAATATAACCATATCAGCTCGTGAAGTTTTGTGCATTGAGCCTGATAATTTTCATATGCTCCTCTGGGTTGTCCCCACCCCACTCCTCCCTCAGTATAAAACTGTTGTAAGCTGTCTTAGAATTTATGCTCTGAAAGTTATTGAAGAAAAGTTTTCTTTTTGTGGCAAGTAATCATCATATTAAGTAGCACCAGGGGTTTTTGAAAGAAGACTCAGAAACTCTCACCTAGACACAAACAAACAATTATTAATGTGCCTAAATGGTGTAATGGAGAATATCAATGCATTGTATAAGAATACAAGATACAGTGGTATTTATGTTGGAGTGCAACATAAACCTGATTATATTTTGAAAAGAAACCGGAAAGCCTGTTGGTTTCCCAGTATTATAAAGTTTTCTTTTTTTCATTTCACAGTTTACATGGATGTAAATTTAGGGTTTGTTTTTTGCAGACAGCAGGGATGTTTCCCATTGGATGAGAAATTGAACTTAATGATTGACTAGTCCGTGAAGCTCTGATGGGGTTTAGAAGGGAAAGTCTGAGTTGCTGGTGGGTTACTATTATAAGAGAGTATTCTGTTTTTTCCACATCCACCCAAGGTGAAGGCTTCTTTGTCTCTCTCATGCAGACTACTGTGGTCGAATTATAAACTTCCCCCATCAATTCCATACAAATTCCATTCTTTGAACAATAAAAGCCAAGAAGCCCAGAAAAGCAAAATCATATCTAGGTGGCCTCCATGTACACCCTGGTTGCTTTTCCTGTGCACTGATTATTTTCTGGGTGAGTCCGGGTGAAGTTGCTGTCACTAACCTGTTAACTCATGTTAACAGCATGAATCATTCTTCCCCTAAGGGAGAGGAAGACAGTGTAGGCTCAGATTGCCTCCTCTTGGGTCGGGTTTCCTAGCAGCAGAGCCTGAGACAAGGAGGCATTGAAGAGGAGAAAGGAGTGAGGACGCAGGACAGGGCATGTGGCTTCAGCTAAAGGGTCACTTCAACTTACCCCACAAAGCTGATGTCCCTCAAGTCGAAGGAGCTGGCTTTTGTACCCCTATGTCAGGCAGTCCTTGTATGGGCTGATGGGGAGGGAGTTTGAACCTCTCTGGGGAAGCGGATCCTGTAGGCTGAGGACTGTTCTGCAGGAAAGGGGGCAGCTGAGGACCTTGAGCAGCCAACACTCCCCGCAGCTGGAAGAGGGCTGCCTCTGGGGGGACGGGAGTCTGGGTGGAGTACCAACAGCATCCACCTTTTGCCTCTTGTTTCTCACCTTTCCGATTCCTGCTCTACTCTGCCTTCATCATGCTAGCATTCTGTTCAGAAATCATCCGAGACTCCTCACTGCCCAGAAGACACACTCCCAATTTTCCATTGTTCCCATCTTTTTCATCTCCAATCTTTGCCTCACTGCTCTTGCTACTCTCCCAAGGTAACAATTCACCTTGTCCTGTACCTGTTTCATGAGACCCTTCCCTTCCTCTCTACCTGACATATCTCCTTGCTCATCCCTGCATCTCCAATGCTTTCTTATTTATACCTAGAACTTAGAGTCAGCAGAACTATCGAGTTCCCATTCGAATACATTTTTGTTTGGGTAAATTATCTCACCTCTTTGAATCTTGAGTTCTTCATCTCTACAAGGGGCTGTTCAGTTCATAAATTCAAATGCGATGTTGCATTTTAAAGCTTTATAGGGTTCTCCCCATAGTACCCACGTATAAAGGGATCTGCCCACAGAGACACTGTGCTCCCTTTATTTTATGAACCTTTTGATTCATTGTGTCAACTGTTTGGCATTTATCATAACTACACTTGAATTATGATGCGACATTATCTTTGGCACACCATCTTCTTAACTAGACTGTGGGCTTCCCAAAGGCAGGTACCATTGCTTAACCATCCCAAAGGCAGGTACCATTGCTGGCTAATACAGGGGGTCTTCCCTGGAGGTTTGTAAATTAACATGCTTGTTAATGACAACTTGTATCTGGACCATGAAAGTAGAGAAAGCAAGAGAGTTTCAGGCCTAGATGATTACAGTTGAAAAATCCCAGTAAGTTTAGGTTTATGGTTCAAACAGAAACTTAGAAGCTGATTGTGATATATAATGAACAGTGATGAAAAGCTCACTAGAAAAGGGAACCTTTTGTGGAAGCAAGGGACCTCTAATACAAATATGTGTAAGAAATGAATGGTTCTAGTAACTAATATATTAGGCAGGAGGTTCCAAAAAAGTCATCTCCCAGTTATATTTGCTCTCTTCACATTTATCAAATTGCAGCCAAGTAAAATATGCTTTTAAAAACATTTTCAATTTCCTTAGAAACTTTGAGTTGGTATTATATACCCTTCTTTCAAAACTGGAATATTTAGTTAAGATATCTGATTGGAACTATATGCCAAAATGATTAGAATCAGTAGGTTAATTATAAAAGGCAATGTTATTAGGAGTTATTATTTATTCTGTTCTTTGTGTCTAGAGTTTATTTTTTTAAGTGTATTCCATCATGCCCTAAGGGTATTTATAGACAAAACTTCTTAGCAAGTCTGACTTTCATGATTTCACTCCATGCACTGGGCTTGTACAAGTGGCTATTGTATGCCAGCCAAGATGATTCACTTTTTATCACAAGATGGAAAACTTCTTTCAGTATGGTTCTATCTTGAAATATCTGTTTTCTGCTACTGGTAAAATACCAGTGACATATGAGGTAGTAAGCATTCATTGAACACTTTTAATATAAGTAGTTCAAGATTTTGAAAATCTGAAACTTGGGATGGTGCTGAAAAAAAAACAAGTGGATCATATCACAATAAACTAAACTTACTCATTTCTCTTCTTTACCTCCCACCATAACTCTAAATACAGAGATGGGGGAGAAAAAGAAATTGTGAAAGCCCTAGAGGAATGCCTCATTAGCCTGACTGTTTCTACTATAGTTGGCATTTATCTCCTTTTAAAACAATCCATGGTTTATGTGTGCTTCTCAGCTGAAACTTAGAAGATAAGAAAAGATAGAATATTTGGAATGTCATACACAAGGAAGCATTTCTGTCAAACACATTATTGAAGCTGGAAAGAAATGAAATTGAAACAAAGAACACCTGCTACTTTAACTCATTTAAAAAAACATAATGTTCTTTACTGGCTGACTGGAAATATTGTATTTTCAGAGAAGACAAAGTGCTAATCTAAATGGGAGAAAAATGTAATGATTTACTATGCAATGAAATGAAATCAGAAATATTTTAAATTGGGTATTTCAGTTTGTGGAAGGATAGGTAGTTTGTATAAAAATGGTTTTATTCATCAGGTGGTGAATATTTCTCACAGATTGCCGTAAGGAGAATAAAATCAGCTTGTCACTAAATTTTTTTTTTTTTTATTGACATCTTTAGCTTGTCTTCATGCCAGTAATTAAATTGCTAATTATGTGTTTCTGTTACTGTGGTCATGCTTTTATTACATAATTGCTTCAAGTTTTGCTTAAATCACTAACAATATTTATTTAACCTTTTTGTGCATTAGATAAATTTTAATATATAAAAGCTTTGGAACGAGTTCATTGACTCTGTTTTGATTAGCAAAATCAAAGGAATTCTAACCTTTCTTATAGTTACATGGGTTGGGTCACATTTTCAATGAGATTGCTGATAATTATTAATTCAAGCAGTAGCAATCATTGAAAGACCAACTGAAATAGAAGAGAAAAAAATACAAAGGAAACTTTTCAAAAACCCAGTGCCCATTCCAGAAAAATTAAATGATCTTTCTTGCAGCAATCAGAAATATAAAATTAATAATTTGATCCTTCATATGTGCCCGGAGTTTTCCAAAAAATATTTGATTAAATTATGGCTAATTCAGTTACCAAACTTCCCCTCCCCTTTTGAATGTAGGCATAATTTTTGTCAGTGTTTCAGTGTATTCATAATTTTTTTCCCATTTGTTTGTTTTATACAAACCATAAGAGACATTTTCGCAGTGAAGATTGCCTCTTTATTTTATTTTGAAATATTTGTGTATTTATTTCATTAAATGAGATAATGCTTTTTCTTATTAACATAATTTCCAGTACATTAAACATATTTCTCCACAGACAGAAGAGTGGTATCAAATTAAATGACAGCTAAATCACTTGCAGCAATTTCAACTGTTAAAAGAAATGTGTCTCTGTTTTCTTTGTGATCACAAGATGTGCTGTAAAGGGAAATGAAATACTAAAGAAAAAAGGGAAAACATAAAGAAATAATGACTGACTTATTGCAGTAATACCACTGAGAGAAGAAAAATTCACTACGAATAAAAGGAAAAATAATCTAGTGGATTTGAAAGTTACCAAAATTCATTTCTTATTGATGAGTTCAGTGGAAGCCTAATACGCAGTAAACTGATGAAAAAAAGTCAATGCAATAAACTATGAATGATGAAAGTTGAAATAAATACTTTGCGTATGGAGGACCATTATTCTAAATGCCTTTAATTTTTTAATAATTCATGTCATTATGTTTATAAAAAAGGAGGAATTATTGCTTGGTGGACTCAAAAGACATGTAAAAAGCATCTACAAGAATCTCATATTTAGTAATAAGTCCAAATGATATTGGTGACCTTATGGTTTTTAGTATCATGTCCTGACTTCGGCAGAAGTGCATTAGGGGGCATACACTACCAAATGTAAAATAGATAGCTAGTGGGAAGCAGCCACCTAGCACAGGGAGATCAGCTCGGTGCTTTGTGACCACCTAGAGGGGTGGGATAGGGTGGGAGGGAGACGCAAGAGGGAAGAGATATGGGGATATATGTATACATATAGCTGATTCACTTTGTTATAAAGCAGAACCTAACACACCATTGTAAAGCAATTATACTCCAATAAAGATATTAACAAAAAGAAAAAAAAAGAGGAAGTGTATTAGGGGAGGTGAACCTTACTTTTAAAAAATGGTGCTGATAAATGATATTGGTGCATTTGTACAGCATACTTTCTCCATCAGGGATAATCTGTTTTCCAAAAAGACAATTTTTGGAAAGAACAAAACTCAGTATACATATTATGTGTATGTAGGTATATACTATGCTTGTGAACATTCTAGGGAAAACAGTGGCACTTCTCGACAAAATTCAGTGTTGTCACACCCATAAGCATATGCATACATATGCGTGTGTGTCTGTGTGTGTGTTTTTTTATACCAGCCAAGTTGTTAATGTGTTCAAATCAGAGCATAGATGTTACCTGGATCTGTGTATTTGCAGGTGGGCTTATTCGCTCATTTTCTCTCTTTTCACCCATCATTAAAAAAAAAAAAAACTAGTTAATTTAATCGATTCAGTCAGAAGGCAGTCAATTCAGTATGGGGGGAAAACAATCACTGGAGTTACTTTTCCTGAATTGACTTTGACTGAATTAACCTTCTAATACAGTTAATTTTGAAGCCCTCTCTTCTCACACTCCTATCTTTCTCTCCCCTTTGTGTCCCCCAGTCAGTTTGTACCCTAACCGTTCACCCTCTCTCTTGCCCTTTTCTCCTCTCCTCTTTCTTCCTTCTGGCTTTCCTCTTCCTCCTTCCCTCGGTCTTACTGAGAAGCCTTTCCCACCTACCCCCTGCCCTCTCTCCCCTCCCACCACACACAGCTTCCCTTGACCCACTGGGGGGAAATATACACATTCTAAAGCTAGTTTTTCTTTTTTTGAATTACAGAGATTTGAAACTATCGCTTTGCTGAAAACATCTGGCTGCCGGTCTAGAATCTGACTCAAGGTAATAATTATGATTTTTCCACTTTTAGAGACCTCTTCTTCCCAAAGGTTCTCGGGTCCCCACTCAGTGTAAACTTTCCCTCCATCCCTGGGATTGTTTTCTTCTCAGTCTGGCACCCTTATGAGGGTGTGTGGGAGCTACAGGGCAAGTAGTGTTCTGAGGGGTAGGGGAGGACTGGCCTGGGGAGAGGGCTTTATCGATGTTCAGGAATCCTTTTGTGTGCCCACTTTGGAAATACTTCCTCTTATCTTTCATTTAGAATGCAGGGGATAAGGCAAAAGCGCAGGCCACATGCAAGAGATCTGAATTATGCATTAAGCTGATAATGCCCCAGAATGCAAGCTTATGTCAATAAATAGCTAGGCTGGTAGGAGGAAGGAGGTCACTTTACCTGCGCTGAGGGTACCACATAGGGAGAGCTCTAGAGGGGGCCGGGGTGAAGGGTGAAAAGGAGTTCACATGCTTTTAGCTTGCTCCGATGAAGAAGCAAGAGTAAGTTAATATTGAAATTATTGTCTAATGCTTATTTACTTTTAAGTTGCTTTAGCCAGGATAACAGGACTGTTTCCAGTGAGGGCCCTGTGTGTGCAGGGCTGCGTTTGTGGCAGGGTTAGCGCTTCTGTGGAACCTTATGTAAGGTTTCTCTGTCTAGGGGAGGAATTCATTTGGATCCTTTAATGGGACCTTTAAAAAGGCAAGATTGTTCAAGATGATATTTGGCAAAATACATAATATTGAATAAAATGCTCAGGGTTTTGTTTCAGCAGGTACCCCTTCCTGATTAATATGTAGCAGAAAAGCAAGAGAAGTTAAGCTAGTGGAAGATGCAGGAGGATTAAAAGAATTTTATAAATTATCTCCCTGACCCATGATACAGTACTACCCAGTGCTGATGGAAATGGATTCTTTAATCTTTGCATTACTTCTCATGCTTTAGTAAAATGCATCCATGGATGTGACCATTTTCTACTATGAGAAATTAGCTGTGTGTGCACACACACATGCACGCACATGATTTTTAAAAAATATTTAGTTATATCTCCCAAGTAAATGGAAAGTGTCTGGGAGCAGGGACCGTAGGACATGAACAACTGAACCTTTGCCTCTTTCCTCACCAAAAAAAGAAGAAATTACATGTGCATTTCATCATTTTCCTCGTTTTAGACAGCAATTTGCAGCTCCAGGTTCTGCAAATCAGAAGCTGGTGCTTAGTCTCTGTAGCTGTGAATGCGTTTGTGAGGCCGGTTCTATGTGCACACATGCATATACACACCAACAAATTAAAAATGGATCTGGGAAAACACCCTTCTCCTCAGAGAGTCATATCAAGCAGTGTTTAAATAATTTGCAGAGTGTGGGGAATAAAGCTTTTGTAGCAGTATCTGGAGGTTATCGTCCCTTGGGAAATTCCTGCCATTTAGTCCAATCTGGTGCATGCCAATGAGACACACAGGCTGCATACACACACTGGTAGATAGATTTTATTTTACATCTAAATTATATTCATTTCTTTGGGTTATCTGCCATTTTGTGTTGCTGTTGAGGAAAAGTTAAAAAAAGGAGACAAACCTCTTGTGAAGGGTTGAGGTCATTAAGATCCAAACAAAAGTGAGGAAAGGTTATTAGTGAGCAGGAATGAGGGCAGGTTGACTTCTTCTGGAGTACAGCCAGTTTTCCCACAGCTCCTGGGGGAGCATGCCTGTGATCCGGAGAACGTTCCAGTGCAGGTCAGTGTTTGATGTTGCTCCCAGCACCATTGACTGATGGCAAAAGAGGAGACATTGCTGTGGTGAGGTAATGCGAGTGGGTAAACCACAAGTAGAAGAAATCAGTTGATTTCTTGCTACTGGTCCTGCTCAACCCGTATATAACCTGAACTGGACGTTAAGAAGAAGTTTACCAGTTAGAACCTCATACTGTGTCTCTGGTTAACTCATTTCTCTCCCGTCAGATGTTTTCTAGCCTAATCAGCACACCTATCCAACCTGTGGGAAAAAAAGGCCAGTCACAGTGAGGATGGTGAAGGAAACGTTTATCAGGAGAGGAGAGAAAGACAGAGACAGACAGAGAGAGACAGAAGGGAGAAAAAATATCTGCCTACCTATGTCCAGGGAATTAAAAAATACTGGTTATGAAAATTAGGGTATTTTCAAGTGAAAATCGTTATTTTCCCCAGGCCTAAGATTATTTTTGTATCCTTTAGACTTCCAGTTGCCTCCCTTAAATAAATAGTTGCATATTACTAGTAGGCTGTGTAGAAGCTGGCAGTTAAATTCCCAGTGAATCCCATGTTCTGGCTCGTTCTGTTCCTTTGATGAAAATACTGGTGTTACTTTGCTAGGGCTGCCATAACAAAATACCACACAACTGGGTGGCTTCAACAATGAAGATTTATTTTCTCACTAGTTTAGGAGGCTGGAGATCTGAGATCAAGGAGTTGGCAGGCTTGCTTTCTTCTGAGGTCTCCCTCCTTGGCTTACAGACGGCCGTCTCCTCCCTGTGTCCTCACGTGGTTGTCCCTCTGCTTGTGCATGTGTCTCTTTGTGTCTAAAATTTTAAGTTCACATACTTTTGATGCAGAAATTCCATTTCTAATTTATACTGCAAAAAAACTTCAAATAAATGAAGATACATATACATATATACAATACATCTTACATATATATTATAAATATATATTACATATTATTTTTGGTAAAACTAATAAGTTAGGAACAATAGTAAAAGCACAGTAAAGGCTACAATGTTTATGATTATTTATACAATGGAATACTATATAGCTATAAAAAACATTAAGAGAAATAGTTTTAGATAAATCAGAATAACATAAAGTGAAAAAGTCAATTCACAGAACAATATGTGTAGTCCAATTTTGATTATGTAAAATACAGACAGAAATAAATTCAAAATGAATACATAAAGGATGAGAGGCTCAAAAGGGCGACATAGGAAGATTCTGAACTCACCTCCTCCCATGGACACACTGAGTTTACAGCTACATATGGTACAATTTCCTCTTAAAAAATCCCTATAGCCTGGCCGAGTGACGTAACACATTGGGCAAATGAGAAGAAAACCACATTAAAGAGGGTAGAAGAGGCTGGGACACAATCTTGCCATAAACAGCGTGGTAAAGACTGTAAAATAAAGATTGTAGAGACACATCTATATTTAACAGTAACTAACTCTGTGAGAGCAGCTATTGAAGGATAACAGGAGCATTCTTTCATGTTTTTATTTGTATTGATATGTAGTATGTTGATTTTTAGCCATAAACATATATTTCTTCTTCATTTATATTTTTATAAAGTGACCCCCTAAAGTTATTGAAAATGTCATTGACTTGAAAAATTTTACATTCATAGATAAAAAGATATACATGAATAAAAAGATGGGTTACAGACGGTGGCTTTACAGGTAATAGGTTTTCTATAAGCGTTTTCATATTTTATTTGCCAAATATTCCATAGTGAGTACCATTGTTCCACCCAAAATGTACTGAATAAAAATACCAAAGATTGGGACCCAGAGATCTGCATTTTACAAAGCTCCTGAGATAAGTCTGGTAGTTGGCTAGGTTGAGAATAACCTGCAAAGGTTACACATTTCCAAATGATTTTAAGGCAACATTAGAATTTAAATGTGCTTAGAAAGAGTGAGTTCACTTAGATTTTGCTTCCAGGTAAATTCTGGAGAACATAATTGTTTCCTTTACATTTCATGAATTCTGATTCAGCTGCTTTTTGGCTTCCAGATTCTCTATCTACTGTGGTGATGCTATTATTTGGTGAGTTTTCCACACTTGTTGAATATCTTATACCTCATGCTGCTACTAATATTAACTGCATATGGTTGCTGCTCGAATTCTAAACTCAACACTTCTGAGTATGTATTTAATTGCTTACAGAATAACCAGTGGGGTGGTTTTAGAAAACCTGTGACTCGTTCTCTGTGTCTTCTTTTCTTTTACCTCTTCTTATATTCTTTTTTGTTTGGGATATGTCACCTTTTCAGGTTATTGAGCTCTTAGAAAAGAGACATGACTACATTTCATATATGAGCACCTTCTTTTCTTGTGTCTCTCATTGGAAAGGAAGGGCCAGATGTGTGTGTTTTTAAAAGAACCTTGAATTAATCTACATAACTTTGAACAATCATGTCTGCCTGCCGTCATGTCTTTCTGATACGCCAGTATGCACACCAAATGTTTGTCCACTTAACAATGAGACACTTATTTTTGTATTCCCAGATCTATTGGTGTTTGCTTAGAATGAAGTTTCCTCCTGTCTGAACTGTGGAATAAGATCCATTTTCCCTTGTCTGCTCAATAGTTCTATACGACCCATTTTGCCTTTTGCCCCTTATGTATTTCTTATCTTGGAGGTCAAATTAAGGCTGGACCGTTATATCCCCCAATGGCTACTAAAACAATACTCTTTGGAGAAAAGTATAAAGTATAACTTTGTGGCTTGTCTGTATCTTGAGGGTCTTTTTCACATTCCAAGTTTCAGAAGCTCGATGAAGCTGGAGTTCCTAACCTCTCACTCACAACATATACCACTGGCTAAGTTTCTCTTGCTATAAGAATAGCTACAAGAATGAGAATTGTCATAAAGGGGGAGAAAGCTCTTCAATAATTAGGATTCATCTACAACTCGAGCATTTTATTAATTACACATTGTAATCACATGGATAGTCACAAAACCAGTTGTGCAAGTCTGTATTTAGAGATTTGTAGACAGAAGACTTAACGTAAACATAGAAATGTTAAGCCTACTCAACTGTAACCTGCAAAGAAGATAACAAGAAGGATTCTGTTCTCTGTATGATTTGTGAACAATGCTAAGTAAATATTCATCATTAATGTATAATAACTGTTGCTTTTGGCAGTTCACTTTTCATTTAATTTGATAATGTGTCCAGTAAATGAAGTGGTACAGGCTACAGTGTTTTACCAACACAACTGCATATTTTCAATCATTGTTAAATGAAGGCAGCTCAAGGCAAAGCTTTAACCCCCACTAGTTTTGTGTGTGATAAAAAGAGAAGGCGCTATCAATCTTTATTGTCTGTCTCGCTTACTGTAATTGCATTCAATAGTCCACTGATTCTGTTGTCTGTGCTAATGTCAGGAACAGAGGAGAGCCAGATGCTCAGACTTGATCATATGCATCCAGTGGCCACTTTGATAAGTTGGCAGCAAGTCTCTGGGTTTGATGATAAATTGTTAACACTATAGATTATGAACAGCTGAACACTGCAAGTGTACATGGAGGAAACTTCTTACCTTGTTTTAAATCTGGCATCATGATGCTAGCTAAAGGGCATGTCATGTATTATTCAAATGCATCTTGCACTGGAAATGTGCCAATGACTCATTGTATCCCTATGAATAGTAAAAGCAACAACAACAACAAAAATCCACAGTGATTTGAACATGACATTAATGGTCCCAGGATTATGAAAAGCATTTTGAAATACTGTTTAATAGTTTTGATTATCTAATTCAACAAGGAGAAAGCTTCTGAGTTGTATTCATGTTTAATCCATATTAAATCATGCTCTTCCTGGTCACTTCTGTTATATTAGCTGATAATGACGATGTTTTCTAAAAACAAACTGGTTTTTCATTAGTTAAAACCCTTGGCAATTTGCTTGTGAAGGGACATAAATTGGAGGTGGGGGCAAGCAATGTTTTGAAATATTTGCCAAGATTTTGTTTCACATAGATGCTGCTACCTTGGAGAGAGGTGTGATATAGGCCATTTGTACAGAGTATATAATAGGTCTTATTTCTCTTGAACCCATGTGACAGTTATAAAAGTTCAGGTCAGGGTTCTAAGTCACTGGACACCTATTAAAGTTTAAAAAAGCTGAGATGACCATGAACCATATAAAAGTATTCTACTAGAGAATGCTGAACTGTTGACCACATTTTATATGGGAAATTCTAAGTGAACCAGACAAAGAATATTTCTTTATCTTTGGAGGAATTGCTCTTGAAGTCTCTGATCTTACATGGTTCATTTTCCCTAAAATAAACATATGTAAGAAATACTGTTGTATTTAAGGATTGGGAACACAAAGATCTCTTGCTTAGCTGGTGTGTTTCCTTTTATTAGATAATGGAAGTTTTGTAATCCATTGTATATTCCTTTTTGTGCTTCTAGGAAACTCAAAGACTCAATTATAGTCACCTTTTTAGCTGAGTTCTCAGCCATGATTATCTATGATTATCTCCTTCATTGTTTTCTTGTTACTTTACCTTCATTTTCGTGTCTCTCTCTAATTGTCAGGATGGGTATATAAAATCGGTGGATAGCAGAGGAAAGAAAGGAGGGAGCAATCTTTAGGAGGCTTAAAGGGAGTCCTGAGGTAGTTAACTGTGTCACTAGAATAAGGACCAGTCTTTAGTAATGACCAGTGTGGAATTCTGGTTGATACTGGGAAAGACACTTAGACCTCTCTTATGGTCATTTCCTCTTCTTAAAAAAAAAAGTCGATATAATAAAAAGCATTCATGAGATCTGGTGATGACTTAATTAATATAGAGCAAGCATTTAATCAATGTTAGCAACTGTTGTGTTGATAATTTTTATGTGAGCTCTAGAAGGGAGAGGTAGCACAGTATGAACCAAATGTTAGAGTCTACTTCTGATGGCATCTGAAATTGAGTTCAAGCCTTAAGGTAGTCTTACCCATGATTTGGTATACTACAAATTAAATCCTGCTTAAGCAAGCTAATGTATGAGAATCTTGGTTTACTCATTTGATTATTTAAGAGATGTACTCTTCATTCATAAAAGATGTTTAACTTTGTAAAATTCTTTATTTTGGTGTTCTTTGAGGTATCAGGCTTTTCTGTGAGAATGAGTCATTTAAATTTATACAGTATTTGCAAGAACATATTGTTAGTCTAAAGTAAAATACTGCTCCCCTTCACTCATCACTTGAGAAAGAGTTCCACCCAGATGAGCCCTCCTTCCTTCTGGGTCTCTAGGATGATCGCTCATCTTTTGCTTATCTTGATCCTCTTAGTTTGCTCTAGCCATGGGAGCTGCTCCTTTCTGGGCTTCTCTCCTTCAGCCCTCAGTCCCGTTTGCCGGCATGCCCAAGGATATGGCTTCCGGCTCCTTCCTTGCTTTGCCTGCACACTCTCCCTTGTGGGCTCATCCAATCCAGAGGCTCTAGTGTTCATCTAGACACTGGTGGCTACCAAATTTCCATCTCCAGTGTGACTCCTTTCCTGGCACTTCAGTTCGCTTATTCAACTACCTATTTGACATATAAATAAGCATCTAAAACCTAGCTTGATTTTTCCTCTGGGGCCATCTCATTCTCCAGTCATTTCTATTTCAGTAAGTATCGCCACCATCTGAAATTGCTTAAGCCAAAACTTAGTTGTCATCCTTGCTACCTCTCTTTCTTCACCCACCACACCAGTCATCAGAAAGTCCAGTTGGGTGTGTCTCTGGAACGTATGTGATTCTTTCCCCACCTTAGCCACTATGCCTAAGCCACCCGCCATCCTAACTTATCCCACTGTGGTAGCCTCCTGGTCTCTCTGCTTCCTTTCTTGCTTCCCTTACAATCCATGGTACATAAAGAGATATTTTAAAAACACAAATAAAATCATCGTCCTGAATTCTCCCTAAGTATGGCTTCCCATCATCCTTAGGATAAATGCCAATTTTTTCCCCATTGTCCGTGAGGCCCTACTTTTCCAAAGTCATCTCTTGGATACCCTCATCCCTGTTCTTCAGGCACTATCAGTGTTGCTCTCACTCAGGGCCTTTGCATGGACGTTTTGTCTACTTGGAACATTCTTTCCCCAGATTTTTACAAGACTGGCTGCTTCACATCATTCACGTCTCTGTTTAAATGCCACCTCACACAGACTTTCCCAACATGCATCCCACACTGTCTCTTGTATTTTATTTTCTTCAAAGATTATTATTATCTGATTGCTTTCTTCTTTATTTGCCTATCTTCTGTATTCCATTACTAACATGTAAGCTTCTTGAGAACACACTTTCATCTTGTTTACCCTTGAGCATTGTGTTCAGTGTAGTGATTCAGACTGTAGGTTCTGGGATCAGATTCACCAGGTTTGGATGCTGCCACTGACACCCACTGCTCAGGGATTTCACACCAGTTGCTTCCTTCTGTGTGGCTCAGTTTTCCCATGTGAAAATGGAGACTATGTTAGCGTCTGCCCAGGCTGTGTTGTGGGGAATAAAGGATACCATACATGTGAAATATTTATGACAGGCCTGGCACTCTATTTCCCTATTCACTTAGAATAATACTTCTGTACCATCGATATGTAATAAGTATGTGAATAACATAGGAACATATGCATACTGATATTCTTATGTTTAATTGATGAATATTTTTGAATATTATCTATTTTAATATTAATTTATGAAAAGATCTTGTAACAAATTTTTTGACCTCAGAAGAGTAATTAAAATATTTATAATGTTTAACCCAATGACCTATGATTAACAATTATGTTGTCATTTAAACTTCTAAAGTTGATATATTAAATCTTGTTACATTAGTCAATAATTTTTTGCAAATAAGCTCACTCATGATAAATGGTGAAATCACTTGGCTATTTTTCTTAATAGAATTTTGAAGGTTGATAACTATTTTCTCTTCATATGTGTGACTTGTTGTTTGGGAAAATTAGAAAATATGGTTGAGCAAAATGAAAAAAATAAAAATAATCTGTAATTCCTGATTTTTTATATCTATTTGCACTTCCAGACTTCTCTGTATACTGTCATTGTATTACGTTTGACATTAGCTGTTGGTGATAGCCTGAAATAAAGACTTGTGGAAGATAGTTTATTTGAGGAGTAGTCCCAGGGAGATCACTTGTATTGCAGTTATTAACTGCATCGCTTTTTTTTTTTTTTTTTTAATTAAGGCTCTTTATTCATTTTTAAAAAATTTATTTATTTATCTATTTTTTAATATTTGGCTGCATTGGGTCTTCGTTGCTGCGCACGGGCTTTCTCTAGCTGTGGAGAACGGGGGCTACTCTTCATTGAGGTGCACGGGCTTCTCATTGCGGTAGCTTACACAGGCTCTAGGCGCGTAGGCTTCAGTAGTTGTGGCACGCGGGCTCAGCAGCTGTGGCTCCTGGGCTCTGGAGCGCAGGCTCAGTAGTTGTGGCGCATGGGCTTAGTTGCTCCACGGCATGTGGGATCTTCCCGGACCAGGGCTCGAACCTGTGTCCCCTGCATTGGCAGGTGGATTCTTCTTAACCACTGTGCCACCAGGGAAGTCCATGCATCGCTTTTTTGAAATTAATGTTTTTCAGTGTTTTCTGTATGTACATAGAACAATTAATTTTTAAAATTGTATCCTAAGACCTTGTTAAACTTACTTAGTAGCTTTATTATAGAATTTTCTATGTGTACAATTATACTGTCTGGATAAAGACCATTTTACCTAGTTAATTCCAATTTTATGCCTTTTATTTCTTTCTCTTGTCTTATTACACTATACAGATCCTCCAGTAAAACGAAGTGGTGAGAGCAGAAACCTTTGTCTTTGTTCCAGCCTTGCAGAGAAAATATTCAATCTTTCCTGTGAAATGTGATGCTAGTTATGGGTGTTTAGCTGATGCCCTCTATCAGATTGAGATAGTTCCCTTTTCTTCCTAATTTTCTGAGAGTTTTTGTCATGAACAGATGTTACATTTTGTCATTTTTTCCCCCTGCATCCATTGGGAGGATCATATGGTTTTTCTTTTTTATTCTGTTAATATGATGAATTTTATTGACTTATTTTCAAACTTGAAACCAGCCTTCAGTGTATTACTTATGAGATATTATCATAACCACTTGATAATGATGTATCATTTTTATATATTTCTTGGATTCAATTTGCTAATATGTTGTAAAGGATTCTTGTGTGTTTATTCATGAGAGGTATCGGTCTGGAGTTTTTTGGTTTTGTTTTTGTTTTTTTCCTGAGAATATCCTTATCAGGTTTTGATATCAGAGTTCTGTTGGGTCATAAAATGAGTTAGAAAATGAGCTCTCTTCCCCTACTTATAGAAAGAGTTTGTGTAAGATAGTTACAATTTCTCTTTAAAATATTTGATACAATTCACCATTGAAACCAGCTGGATTTGGAGTTCTCTTTGTTGGAAAGGTTTCAATAAAAATATTAATTTATTTAGTTAATATGGGGCTATGCAGATTTCCTATTTCTTCGGTGTCACTTTTGGCAAATTGTGTTTTATAAGAAATTTAACCATTTTGTATAAATTCTTGTATTTATGAGCATACATTTATACATAATATTTTCTTAATAAACGTCTATTATCTGTAGGATCTGTAGAGATATCCCCACTTTCATTTCTGATATTGCTATTTGTGTTCTCTTTTTCTTGATCAATTTTGATAAGTTTATCAATTTTTTAATCTTTTAAAAATTAAATTTGGCTTTGTTACTTTTTTCTATTATTTGTTTTCTATTTCATTAGTTGTTACTTTCCTCTCTTTAAATTTTCTTCTTTCTACTTGGGTTTAATTTAATTCTCTTCTTTTTCTGTCTTCCTAAGATAGAAACAGATCACTGATTTTATAACTTTTTTTGTGCCTTTCTAATGTAAACATAATGCTTTACATTTCTTTTTAACCACTACCTAAGCCATATACTACAACTATTGATATGTTGGATTGTCATTAGTATAAGGTTTGAATATTTTCTAATTTCTTTTGATGATTTCGTCTTTGATCCACAGGTCAAATCAATATATTATTTAATTTTCAAATGTTTAGTGATTCTTTAGCTACATTATTTTTATTGATTCCAGGTTTTAATTTCATTGTCTAAAAATGCTCTGTAAGATTTCACTACTTTAAAATTTATTTAGATTTGTTTTTGGTCCACTGTATACATGAAAAGAATGGTATTCTATAAATGACAGTTAGGTAAACTGTGGAAGTATTCTATATTCTTATTGAATTTTGTCTACTTGTTCTATCAGTTATTGAAAGAGGAGTCAAAATCTACAACTTAAGATCACGCATCTTTCTCTTTGTTTTTGTCAGGGTTTGTTTTAGGTATTTTGAAGCTCTGTTTATTAGTTACATACAGTTTGTCATGTCATGACTTACTGATAAATTGATCCTCGGTTCATTATGTAGTGTCCCTTTTTATTTCTGGTAATACTTTTTGAGTTGAAGTCTAATTTGCCTAATATTATTATAGCTACACCCTTTCTTCTGAAGCTTAGGGCCTTTTCTCCTCTCTCTCTCAGTGTGTGTTAAAAACCAGGCCTTTGTATTTCCAAGAAAGAGCTCCATTCAGGCTTCCATATAACCCTTCCCAGGATAGTGCATGAGCTTTCTGCTCTGGTTTTCAGGTTTTTCTCCAGTTATGGCCTTGCATATTTATTTAACTTTCTTGCTCAATTATGCATTAAAAGGATGTTTGGGGAATTCGCTGGTGGTCCAGTGGTTAGGACTCCACACTTCCACTGCAGGGGGCATGGTTTCAATCCCTGGTCCGGGAACTAAGATCCCACATGCCGCGGTGTGGCCAAAAAAAAAAAAAAAAAGGGGATGTTTGTTAGGTTTCATCCAGCATTTCTAGACGTTTGTAGCAGAAAGAACTTATCCTGTCTGCCACATTGATGAAATTAGGAGGCTCACTGTGCCTTTAATTGTAAAATTACCTTTTTTTGTTAATATTTGAATTTAATTTTCAATTCTTTAAAAATAAATGTAAAAACAGAACTATGGCTGTTATTTAAATCTTGAGGTTTCTGATACATGAAGATTGTAATGGAAGCTCATGAGGCATTTTCAGTATTTCAAAATTCCTGGTGTAATTTATTTTATATGAATACACAAAAATGCTGTGCATGCTAACTAGCATGTCTTGTCTCTCTGCTTTTCATATTATCTCAGTATGATAACAATGGTTATATGATGCTGACCAGAAACTCTAGCTCTTGATGACATTTGAGACTGAGACATTTTCATTACACCAAACACTGATATGAGTGTTTCAGATATTCCCAATATTCATAGTGGTGAGAATTTAGCACAATCCCTTTCTCAACATTTCTCACATTTTAGTAATTCATTGCAATAATTTGTAATTTTTGCCTTATTATATTACTAACCTCTTATTTATACTACATTTTGTTCCATTGTTTTCACCATAGATTTTTGTGCTAAAAATCCACATTTTATAAAAAATAAACATGGAGGGCATTAACCAAGATGGCGGAGTAGAAGGATGTGCTCTCACTCCCTCTTGCGAGAGCACCAGAATCACAACTGGCTGCTGGACAATCACTGACAGGAAGACCCTGGACTTCACCAAGGAGGATACCCCACGTCCAAGGACAGAGGAGAAGCCACAGTGAGACAGTAGGAGGGGCGCAATCAGAGTAAAATCAAATCCCATAACTGCTGGGTGGGTGACTCACAGACTGGCGAACACTTATACCACAGAAGTCCACCCACTGGAGTGAAGGTTCTGAGCCCCACGTCAGGCTTCCCAACCTGGGGGTCCGGCAACGGGAGGAGGAATTCCTAGAGAATCAGACTTTGAAGCCTAGTGGGAATTGATTGCAGGACTTCTACAGGACTGGGGGAAACAGAGACCCCACTCTTGGAGGGCACACACAAAGTAGTGTGCGCATCGGGACCCAGGGGAAGGAGCAGTGACCCTGGGGGAGACTGAACCAGACCTACCTGCTGGTGTTGGGGGGTCTCCTGCAGAGGCGGGAGGTGGCTCTGTTTCACCATGGGGACAAGGACACTGGCAGCGGAGGTTCTGAGAAGTGCTTCTTGGCCTGAGCCCTCCCAGAGTCTGCCATTAACCCCACCAAAGAGCCCAGGTAGGCTCCAGTGTTGGGTTGCCTCAGGCAAAACAACCAACAGGGAGGGAACCCAGCCCCACCCATCAACAGTCAAGTGGATTAAAGTTTTACTGAGCTCTGACCGCCACAGCAACAGTCAGCTCTACCCACCACCAGAGCCTCCCATCAAGTCTCTTAGATAGCCTCAACCACCAGAGGGCAGACAGCAGAAGCAAGAAAAACTACAATCCTGCAGCCTGTGGACCAAAAACCACAGTTACAGAAAGATAGACAAGATGAAAAGGCAGAGGGCTATGTACCAGATGAAGGAACAAGAAAAAACCCCAGAAAAACAACTAAATGAAGTGGAGATAGGCAACCTTCCAGAAAAAGAATTCAGAATAATGATAGTGAAGATGATCCAGGACCTCGGAATAAGAATGGAGGCAAAGATTGAGAAGACGCAAGAAATGATTAACAAAGACCTAGAAGAATTAAAGAACAAACAAACAGAGATGACCAATAGAATAACTGAAATGAAAACTACACTAGAAGGAATCAATAGCAGAAAAACTGAGGCAGAAGAACGGATAAGTGACCTGGAAGACAGAATGGTGGAATTCACTGCTGCGGAACAGACTAAAGAAAAAAGAATGAAAAGAAATGAAGACAGCCTAAGAGGCCTCTGGGACAACATTAAACGCAACAACATTCGCATTATAGGGGTCCCAGAAGGAGAAGAGAGAGAGAAAGCACCAGAGAAAATATTTGAAGAGATTATAGTCAAAAACTTCCCTAACATGGGAAAGGAAATAGCCACCCAAGTCCAGGAAGCGCAGAGAGTCCCATACAGGATAAACCCAAGGAGAAACACGCCGAGACACATAGTAATCAAAGTGGCAAAAATTAAAGACAAAGAAAAATTATTGAAAGCAGCAAGGGAAAAACGACAAATAACATACAAGGGAACTCCCATAAGGTTAACAGCGGATTTCTCAGCAGAAACTCTACAAGCCAGAAGGGAGTGGCATGATATACTTAAAGTGATGAAAGGGAAGAACCTACAACCAAGATTACTCTACCTGGCAAGGATCTCATTTAGATTTGATGGAGAAATCAAAAAGCTTTAAAGACAAGCAAAAGCTACGAGAATTCAGCACCACCAAACCAGCTCTACAACAAATGCTAAAGGAACTTCTCTAAGTGGGAAACACAAGAGAAGAAAAGGACCTACAAAAACAAACCCAAAACAATTAAGAAAATGGTCATAGGAACATACATATTGATAATTAGCTTAAACGTGAATGGATTAAATGCCCCAACCAAAAGACATAGACTGGCTGAATGGATACAAAAACAAGACCCATATATATGCTGTCTACAAGAGACCCACTTTAGACCTAGGGACACATACAGACTGAAAGTGAGGGGATGGAAAAAGATATTCCATGCAAATGGAAATCAAAAGAAAGCTGGAGTAGCTATACTCATATCAGATAAAATAGACTTTAAAATAAAGAATGTTAAAAGAGACAAGGAAGGACACTACATAATGATCAAGGGATCAATCCAAGAAGAAGATATAACAATTATAAATATATATGCACCCAACATAGGAGCACCTCAATACATAAGGCAACTGCTAACAGCTATAAAAGAGGAGATCGACAGTAACACAGTAATAGTGGGGGACTTTAACACCTCACTTACACCAATGGACAGATCATCCAAAATGAAAATGAATAAGGAAACAGAAGCTTTAAAAGACACAATAGACCAGTTAGATTTAATTGATATATATAGGACATTCCATCCAAAAACAGCAGATTACACGTTCTTCTCAAGTGCTCACGGAACATTCTCCAGGATCGGTCACATCTTGGGTCACAAATCAAGCCTCAGTAAATTTAAGAAAATTGAAATCATATCAAGCATCTTTTCGGACCACAATGCTATGAGATTAGAAATGAATTACAGGGAAAAAAACGTAAAACAGACAAACACATGGAGGCTAAACAATACGTTACTAAATAACCAAGAGATCACTGAAGAAATCAGAGATGAAATCAAAAAATACCTAGAGACAAATGACAATGAAAACACGACGACCCAAAACCTATGGGATACAGCAAAAGCAGTTCTAAGAGGGAAGTTTATAGCTATACAAGCCTATCTCAAGAAACAAGAAAAATCTCAAGTAAACAATCTAACCTTACACCTAAGGAAACTAGAGAAAGAAGAACAAACAAAACCCAAAGTTAGCAGAAGGAAAGAAATCATAAAGGTCAGAGCAGAAATAAATGAAATAGAAACAAAGAAAACAATAGCAAAGATCAATAAAACTAAAAGTTGGTTCTTTGAGAAGATAAACAAAATTGATAAGCCATTAGCCAGACTCATCAAGAAAAAGAGGGAGAGGACTCAAATCAATAAAATCAGAAATGAAAAAGGAGAAGTTACAACAGACACTGCAGAAATACAAAGCATCCTAAGAGACTACTACAAGCAACTTTATGCCAATAAAATGGATAACCTGGAAGAAATGGACACATTTTTAGAAAGGTATAACCTTCCAAGACTGAACCAGGAAGAAACAGAAAATATGAACAGACCAATCACAAGTAATGAAATTGAAACTGTGACTAAAAATCTTCCAACAAACAAAAGTCCAGGACCAGATGGCTTCACAGGTGAATTCTATCAAACATTTAGAGAAGAGCTAACACCTATCCTTCTCAAACTCTTCCAAAAAATTGCAGAGGAAGGAACACTCCCAAACTCATTCTATGAGGCCACCATCACCCTGATACCAAAACCAGACAAAGACACTACAAAGAAAGAAAATTACAGACCAATATCACTGATGAATATAGATGCAAAAATCCTCAACAAAATACTAGCAAACAGAATCCAACAACACATTAAAAGGATCATACGCCACGATCAAGTGGGATTTATCCCAGGGATGCAAGGATTCTTCAATATACGCAAATCGATCAATGTGATACACCATATTAACAAATTGAAGAAGAAAAACCATATGATCATCTCAATAGATGCAGAAAAAGCTTTTGACAAAATTCAACACGCATTTATGATAAAAACTCTCCAGAAAGTGGGCATAGAGGGAACCTACCTCAACATAATAAAGGCCATATATGACAAACCCACAGCAAACATCATTCTCAATGGTGAAAAACTGAAAGCATTTCCTCTAAGATCAGGAACGAGACAAGGATGTCCACTCTCACCACTATTATTCAACATAGTTCTGGAAGTCCTAGCCACGGCAATCAGAGAAGAAAAAGAAATAAAAGGAATACAAATTGGAAAAGAAGAAGTAAAACTGTCACTGTTTGCGGATGACATGATACTATACATAGAGAATCCTAAAACTGCCACCAGAAAACTGCTAGAGCTAATTAATGAATATGGTAAAGTTGCAGGATACAAAATTAATGCACAGACATCTCTTGCATTCCTATACACTAATGATGAAGAATCTGAAAGAGAAATTATGGAAACACTCCCATTTACCATTGCAACAAAAAGAATAAAATACCTAGGAATAAACCTACCTAGGGAGACAAAAGACCTGTATGCAGAAAACTATAAGACACTGATGAAAGAAATTAAAGATGATACCAACAGATGGAGAGATATGCCATGTTCTTGGATTGGAAGAATCAACATTGTGAAAATGACTATACTACCCAAAGCAATCTACAGGTTCAATGCAATCCCTATCAAATTACCAATGGCATTTTTTACGGAGCTAGAACAAATCATCTTAAAATTTGTATGGAGACACAAAAGACCCCGAATAGCCAAAGCAGTCTTCAGGGAAAAAAACGGAGCTGGAGGAATCAGACTCCCTGACTTCAGACTGTACTACAAAGCTACAGTAATCAAGACAATATGGTACTGGCACAAAAACAGAAACATAGATCAATGGAACAAGATAGAAAGCCCAGAGATTAACCCACGCACCTATGGTCAACTAATCTATGACAAAGGAGGCAAAGATATACAATGGAGAAAAGACAGTCTCTTCAATAAGTGGTGCTGGGAAAACTGGACAGCTACATGCAAAAGAATGAAATTAGAATACTCCCTAACACCATACACAAAAATAAACTCAAAATGGATTAGAGACCTAAATATAAGACTGGACACTATAAAACTCTTAGAGGAAAACAGAGGAAGAACACTCTTTGACATAAATCACAGCAAGATCTTTTTTGATCCACCCCCTAGAGTAATGGAAATAAAAACAAAAATAAACAAATGGGACCTAATGAAACTTCAAAGCTTTTGCACAGCAAAGGAAACCATAAACAAGACGGAAAGACAACCCTCAGAATGGGAGAAAATATTTGCAAACGAATCAACGGACAAAGGATTAATCTCCAAAATATATAAACAGCTCATTCAGCTCAATATTAAAGAAACAAACACCCCAATCCAAAAATGGGCAGAAGACCTAAATAGACATTTCTCCAAAGAAGACATACGGACGGCCACGAAGCACATGAAAAGATGCTCAACATCGCCAATTATTAGAGAAATGCAAATCAAAACTACAATGAGGTATCACCTCACTCCTGTTAGAATGGGCATCATCAGAAAATCTACAAACAACAAATGCTGGAGAGGGTGTGGAGAAAAGGGAACCCTCTTGCACTGTTGGTGGGAATGTAAATTGATACAGCCACTATGGAGAACAATATGGGGGTTCCTTAAAAAACTAAAAATAGAATTACCATATGACCCAGCAATCCCACTACTGGGCATATACCCAGAGAAAACCGTAATTCAAAAAGACACATGCACCCGAATGTTCATTGCAGCACTATTTACAATAGCCAGGTCATGGAAGCAACCTAAATGTCCATCAACAGACAAATGGATAAAGAAGTAGTGGTACATATATACAATGGAATATTACTCAGCCATAAAAAGGAACGAAATTGGGTCATTTGTTGAGACGTGGATGGATCTAGAGACTGTCATACAGAGTGAAGTAAGCCAGAAAGAGAAAAACAAATATCGTATATGAACGCATGTATGTGGAACCTAGAAAAATGGTACAGATGAGCCGGTGTGCAGGGCAGAAGTTGAGACACAGATGTAGAGAATGGACATATGGACACCAAGGGGGGAAAACTGTGGTGGGGTGGGGATGGTGGTGTGCTGAATTGGGCGATTGGGATTGACATGTATACACTGATGTGTATAAAATTGATGCCTAATTAGAACCTGCAGTATAAAAACACAAACAAACAAAACAACTAATACTAAACTTTCATTGGGTTATTTGTATGGAAATATGTTAATATAAATGTTTCAGACATTACATGAAATTTCTAAAAATCTTATATTTGTATTTGTATGGAAATATGTATGGAAATATGTTAATATAAATGTTTCAGACATTACATGAAATTTCTAAAAAAATAAAAAATAAAAAAATAAACATGGAACCACCGGGAAAAGTGAAATAAAGTAGTCTTTGATTATATAAATATTTGGATCCTCTGCATTATAGCTTTCTGGACCTAAAATGTGAGCTAGATATCCTTATTGCCAAAATTTACTTGGGGACGTGGACCTCCGCACTTCCATTCTAGAGTTTAATAAGATTATATTTTGTAATTGTGCAATGTGTCAGAGGTGAAATTCTAATAGTCACAGCTATGAAGCACAGATAGAAAGTGTTTGCATTTTATAAGATTTTGTTCTAGAACCAGAAGGCAAAATAATGAGTATCTTTCTGTAAAATCAGCCTTGATCTAAGCACTTGGATTTATGTAGCAATTAGTTTATAGCACTGAAGTATAATTAGAAGGCTTTAATTTGCTAATTATTTCTCTCAACTATAGATATAATTGTAGAGACATAGGCCTTCCACTTTAGAAAGGTCATAAAGACTAACTCCTTTTCTGAAAGTTAAATCCCCTGTACAGTATTCCTGCCAAGTAGTCGTCAAGTCTGGAATTCAGCTCTTGTTCTATAGCTATATGTACCCAGTGAGGTAAGGTCTCCTGACTCTTGGAGACCAATTGCACCTCCTGGGATAATAAATAACCTTCTCTCCACTTTGGTGCATTCCTTTGTCTCGCTTTCTCTGAATCTTCATGCTCCTGAATCTGAGTTGCTGTCCCATGTAGCACAGGGCAGTTGGAACCAAACCCCAGTGTTCCACTGGTTTTCACACACAAAAAAATCCATCAGTTTCAATCATTTCATAATTTTATGCATGTATATGTATGTGTTTTCGTGGGGCAGAAGTCACATCATGCAGTCTATAGGGTCTGTTGACAATTTCTTTTCTACTCTTTTAATACTCACCCTATTCACTTGAGGTAGAGGCAGGTTTCATTAAGAAAACTTACGTTCACATTTAGTGTCATTCCTGTCTCTAGTTCTGTTCTAATTTATTAAAGAGTTACTTTCAACAAAGATCGTGCTCACCCTGAAAGGAATTCTGGTGAATACTTTTCTCTCTCATCACAGAAAATAATTATCTTTAAAAATTATATTAAATGTCTACCTACATATACTGTAGAAAGCTACCAGTGTGAAATACATGGCCTGCTAATATGAATTCTTAAAAATTGGTGGTAAGAATTGGTAAATACGTTTAATAATAAAAATGCTGGGACTGTGAATTGAGGTCCAGGATGGGGGATTTTACATAGCGATAATCATAGCAGGGACACCAGCTGATAAAAAGAAATAACTTGCTTGCAGGTTAGGTTGTGATGAACTATTGTAAAGTAAATACACTTGTGTTATATTCAAGTAAGTAGAGAATCACTAGCTAAAAACACATTGCCAGATATCTGGCCATTATTACCTTTCTTAATGGATGCATTAGACTAATCTGTAATGAGCACATTCACCTTCTAGATAGAAAGCCCTCAAAGCACTTTCAAACATTAAATGAGTGACTACTATATACAAACACCGTGCTGCCCAGCATGGCTGCTCATGTGGTTTTAAAAGTGCTTAGGAAACAGATCAGTTTCTAAAATGGGCATATTTCCATCTACAAATTTTTTGAACACAGAAAGAACAAAGCCTAACATCTTACCTAAAGTTTAAATAAGACTAATATCTGAATTACTGTAAATACTTTATTAAATCTTACTACCATGATGATTATCTTTATTCAGTTATGCAGAATTTTTAGAACTTTTCCCTTCAAAAGGAAAAGAGACAGTTATTTTTGTTTCATCTCTTGACAGTGCTTTTCTTTCACCTGTCTGTGCATCCATATTCTTCATCCATCATTTCTCTTGGTTTTTGAATGGTGTTGATAAATATATCTTTAGATCTTACTTAAAAATACAGTATGTTTGCCAGTTAATAGCAAGGATAACTGGGGGCAAACTTGCCCCAGTTTTTCTTATGACTCAGTGTCTACAAGAATTATATGGTTGTTTTACCTCGACAGGTTTTTCTTAGTTCCTTTTGTAGATAGTATATTGTTCTGGAGCCACATTCTCTCCAAATACTGGCAAAAAAAAGAAAAGGAAGGAAGGAGGGAGGGAGGGAGGGAGGGATGGATGGAAGGAAGGAAGGGAGGAAAGGAGGGAGGGAAGGAGGGAGGGAGGGAGGGAGGGAAGGAGGGAGGGAGAAAGAAATCCAGGACTATGTCATGCCTGTGATAACTAAGTTTTCGTAGTGAAATAGGTGACATATTAAGAAAATGTGAGTTCATAAGAAAGCTGTACGTTTAGAAGAGAAAAGAAATACTGGGAAGGGTGATCTTTTGGTGCTGCCCAAATTACTGAAATATCTCCAGTTCTGTTTATCCTTAAGTGTCTGGTAGTGCAGCAGCGGTGGTCAGGGTTGTTACAGAATTTTTACATTGTTTGGATGTTGTCCTAAGTGACTTGCCCCAACATGTTCCATAGAGACAGGGACCTAATAAACTCTTTATATGTTCACATATGTATCCCTGTCCATATTTTTGATTGAAAACAATCCTACTCTAAAATACTTGTCTACTCTGCTAAATCAGTATGAATGTATTTATAGCCATGGGAATTATTTAATGTTGTTTGATAATCTCTTGTTTTGTTTGTACTGAAAAATCATTAACTAAGAAGCAGAGAAATCAAAAAAGTGGTTTGTTAAATTCATACTACCTACTGTTCTTTCTTTTTTCCTGTATTTTCTTCAAATTAATCAATTAAAATACACAGATGTTCAATTAAAACTATAAAAATTTTCCATGGCTACAGTTGTTTTGAAGCTACGTTGTTGAAAATTTAACATATCTAGTAATGATTCCCTCTCAGAAGAAATTAAATTAATGACTCTTTGCTAGATTATTTTCCATTTGATAAATTTTAAAAAATTAGAAAAAAAAAAAAACCTGACACACTGCCTGCTACATTTATTAATTAGCATGATAGACTAGCAGATATTAATATGAAAAGGTGACAAAATGGAAAATGTTTCTTGTTTTTCAAGTGAAATACCTTCAGGACTGCAGTTTATCTTATCAGCAAATGGTTATATGGTATAAATTATTAAAATTTCACCTGTAAATAGCAGACAAGTGACAAATTTCATCATCCCACATAATAGAGATGGTAGAGATGTGATTATGCAGGGCTAATATAACATTTTTCTTCAGATTTTTGTCCACCCCATGCATGATAGACAGTGACCCTTAAATAATAAGTAGAGAAATAGGATCTTTTTTTTCTTGGCTGTGTTGCTTTATCTCCAAGAGAATTTGGTGGTTTTTTCTCATTTACAATTTATTGTTTAATTTTTAAAGGTCTGCCTACTCATTTTTTTTATGTCAAAACTAGTACATGCTCATTACATTAGCCAGGGTTCTCCGGAGAAACAGACCAATAGGGGATACACACACACACACACACACACACACACACACACACACACACACACGCACACAGAGTGAGTGGGGGACGAAGAGAGATTTATTTTAAGGAATTGGTTCACGTGATGTAGGGGCTGGCACTTCTAAAACTTGTAGGGTGGATTGGCAGGTTGGAAACTCAGGTGGGAACTGATGTTGATGCCTTGAGTCCAAAATCCACAGGGCAGGCCAGGCAGACTGGAAAGTCAGACAGGTTTCTACATTTCAGTCTTGAGACAGAATTCTTTTTTCTCAGAGAAACCTCAGTCTTTGCTCTTCAGCTGACTGGATGAGGCCCACCCATATCATGGAGGGTAATCTGCTTTATTTGAAGCCTACTAATTATAAATATTAGTCACATTTAAAAAATACCTTCACAGCAACATCTAGACTAGTGTTTGACCAAACAACAGGGCACCATAGCCTAGCTAAGTTGACATATAAAATTGACCATCACACTCATTAAAGAAATTAAAAGAAATAAAAACAAACTGAGAAGTATATTAAAAAAGCACTTGTAATCAAGCCCCTGCAAAGAATTTCTGCTACATTTCAGTGTATACCCCGTCTTCCTCTTGTGTTTATACATCTTTTCTTCTTCCAAAGTTGAGAATATACTGCTTATTCTATTTCACAACTTTTTATTCTCTTAAGAGAACAAACACTTTCTTACTGCATTAAAATGATTTATTCTGCAACTCATATTTAATACTGCAGTATAATTAATTGAAGGACTTGTTGGACCCTTAGGTTTTCCATTTTAGAAGGGCATTATATCTTTTCATACTTATCCTTTGAACATGTTACTAAACATGCATTTGCTAGTTAAAAATATGCACATTTTAAAACTCTGTGTATGCATTGCTAAATTGCCTTCCAGAAATGTTATACCAGTTTACATTCCTAATGGCAATATTTCAGAGGCCTGTTTCTCTCCGCCTTTTAAGTATTAGGTGTTAGAATAAAAAATATTCCAATCTGAAAGATAAAAAAGACATTTAATTGTTCTGTAATTTGAACTCCCTTGATTTCTAGTGATGCTGAATGAGTTTTTTACGTTTATTGAAATTTGTAGTTCTTTGTGAATTGTCTACTTTGCCCAATTTCTACTAAGGTGCTTGCCAATTTCTTTTTATGAAAACCTATATACAATATATAAATTTTGCAAGTTTTTGCAAAATTTCTCCTAATTTATCGTTTGCCTTTCAATTTTGGTTCTAATTTTTTGATATACTAAAGTATTTTTTTTAGTATTTATTTATTTATTTGGTTGTGCTGGGTCTTAGTTGTGGCTTGCCGGTTCCTTAGTTGCGGCATGCGAACTCTTATTTGCGGCATGCATGTGGGATCTATTTCCCTAATCAGGGATCGAACTGGGCCCCCTGCATTGGGAGTGCATAGTCTTGTCCACTGTACCACCATGGAAGTCCTTGAAGTTTTTGTTTTTGTTTTTGAGTAGCAAGACCCACCAGTATTTTCTGGTTATATCATGCTTTTTGTTCCATGTATTATAGTTTTCTACCCCAGGATAGTATGCTTTCTGTGATACTAGTTTTTTTTTTTTTTTATCTTTCTTTTTTTTAAGCTCTGGAATTAAATTTGATATATGGTGTGAGACAGGGATTATTCTTCAGTTTATGATTTTGTTTAAAATGCAACATTTTAATCTCTTTCTAAACATGACAGATATTTAGACTGAAAAGGTTAGAAAGTAACAACTTATACACTTCACATCTGGTAGCTCCAACATAGATCACAGTGTTTCTGTGGCATTATTTGGTTTTCTGTCAAAAAGCAGAGTTAAATGTAACAGCAATTGCCTGAGGCTTTCATGTGTGTGAATGTGTATGTACAAGAGCATGCAAAGAGCATGCCTGTGGGATGACAGTTATGGTGTGGGAACCATTTCCAGTGTGGCTCTATGATCTTTTTAACCACAAGGTTTTCACAGACTTGGAAATTGTTCTTTATAAAGAATACCTACCAGAGCCTCCCATCAAGCCTCTTAGATAGCCTCAACCACCAGAGGACAGACAGCAGAAGCAAGAAAAACTACAATCCTGCAGCCTATGGACCAAAACCCACAGTTACAGAAAGATAGACAAGATGAAAAGGCAGAGGGCTATATATCAGATGAAGGAACAAGAAAAAACCCCAGAAAAACAACTAAATGAAGTGGAGATAGGCAACCTTCCAGAAAAAGAATTCAGAATAATGATAATGAAGATGATCCAGGACCTCGGAATAAGAATGGAGGCAAAGATTGAGAAGATGCAAGAAATGATTAACAAAGACCTAGAAGAATTAAAGAACAAACAAACAGAGATGACCAATAGAATAACTGAAATGAAAACTACACTAGAAGGAATCAATAGCAGAAAAACTGAGGCAGAAGAACGGATAAGTGACCTGGAAGACACAATGGTGGAATTCACTGCTGCAGAACAGACTAAAGAAAAAAGAATGAGAAGAAATGAAGACAGCCTAAGAGGCCTCTGGGACAACATTAAATGCAACAACATTCGCATTATAGGGGTCCCAGAAGGAGAAGAGAGAGAGAAAGCACCAGAGAAAATATTTGAAGAGATTATAGTCAAAAACTTCCCTAACATGGGAAAGGAAATAGCCACCCAAGTCCAGGAAGCGCAGAGAGTCCCATACAGGATAAACCCAAGGAGAAACACGCCGAGACACATAGTAATCAAAATGGCAAAAATTAAAGACAAAGAAAAATTATTGAAAGCAGCAAGGGAAAAAACGACAAATAACATACAAGGGAACTCCCATAAGGTTAACAGCTGATTTCTCAGCAGAAACTCTACAAGCCAGAAGGGAGTGGCATGATATACTTAAAGTGATGAAAGGGAAGAACCTACAACCAAGATTACTCTACCCGGCAAGGATCTCATTTAGATTTGATGGAGAAATCAAAAGCTTTAAAGACAAGCAAAAGCTACGAGAATTCAGCACCACCAAACCAGCTCTACAACAAATGCTAAAGGAACTTCTCTAAGTGGGAAACACAAGAGAAGAAAAGGACCTACAAAAACAAACCCAAAACAATTAAGAAAATGGTCATAGGAACATACATATCGATAATTACCTTAAACGTGAATGGTTTAAATGCTCCAACCAAAAGACACAGGCTTGCTGAACGGATACAAAAACAAGACCCATATATATGCTGTCTACAAGAGACCCACTTTAGACCTAGGGACACATACAGACTGAAAGTGAGGGGATGGAAAAAGATATTCCATGCAAATGGAAATCAAAAGAAAGCTGGAGTAGCTATACTCATATCAGATAAAATGGACTTTAAAGTAAAGAATGTTACAAGAGACAAAGAAGGACACTACATAATGATCAAGGGATCAATCCAAGAAGAAGATATAACAATTATAAATATATATGCACCCAACATAGGAGCACCTCAATACATAAGGCAACTGCTAACAGCTATAAAAGAGGAAATTGACAGTAACACAATACTAGTGGGGGACTTTAACACCTCACTTACACCAATGGACAGATCATCCAAAATGAAAATAAATAAGGAAACAGAAGCTTTAAATGACACAATAGACCAGATAGATTTAATTGATATTTATAGGACATTCCATCCAAAAACAGCAGATTACACGTTCTTCTCAAGTGTGCACGGAACATTCTCCAGGATCGGTCACATCTTGGGTCACAAATCAAGCCTCAGTAAATTTAAGAAAATTGAAATCATATCAAGCATCTTTTCGGACCACAATGCTATGAGATTAGAAATGAATTACAGGGAAAAAAACATAAAAAATCCAAACACATGGAGGCTAAACAATACGTTACTAAATAACCAAGAGATCACTGAAGAAATCAAAGAGGAAATCAAAAAATACCTAGAGACAAATGACAATGAAAACACGACGACCCAAAACCTATGGGATGCAGCAAAAGCAGTTCTAAGAGGGAAGTTTATAGCTATACAAGCCTACCTAAAGAAACAAGAAGAATCTCAAGTAAACAATCTAACCTTACACCTAAAGAAACTAGAGAAAGAAGAACAAACAAAACCCAAAGTTAGCAGAAGGGAAGAAATCATAAAGATCAGAGCAGAAATAAATGAAATAGAAACAAAGAAAACAATAGCAAAGATCAATAAAACTAAAAGCTGGTTCTTTGAGAAGATAAACAAAATTGATAAGCCATTAGCCAGACTCATCAAGAAAAAGAGGGAGAGGACTCAAATCAATAAAATCAGAAATGAAAAAGGAGAAGTTACAACAGACACTGCAGAAATACAAAGCATCCTAAGAGACTACTACAAGCAACTTTATGACAATAAAATGGACAACCTGGAAGAAATGGACAAATTCTTAGAAAGGTATAACCTTCCAAGACTGAACCAGGAAGAAACAGAAAATATGAACAGACCAATCACAAGCAATGAAATTGAAACTGTGATTAAAAATCTTCCAACAAACAAAAGTCCAGGACCAGATGGCTTCACAGGTGAATTCTATCAAACATTTAGAGAAGAGCTAACACCTATCCTTCTCAAACTCTTCCAAAAAATTGCAGAGGAAGGAACACTCCCAAACTCATTCTATGAGGCCACCATCACCCTGATACCAAAACCAGACAAAGACACTACAAAGAAAGAAAATTACAGACCAATATCACTGATGAATATAGATGCAAAAATCCTCAACAAAATACTAGCAAACAGAATCCAACAACACATTAAAAGGATCATACGCCACGATCAAGTGGGATTTATCCCAGGGATGCAAGGATTCTTCAATATACGCAAATCGATCAATGTGATACACCATATTAACAAATTGAAGAAGAAAAACCATATGATCATCTCAATAGATGCAGAAAAAGCTTTTGACAAAATTCAACACGCATTTATGATAAAAACTCTCCAGAAAGTGGGCATAGAGGGAACCTACCTCAACATAATAAAGGCCATATATGACAAACCCACAGCAAACATCATTCTCAATGGTGAAAAACTGAAAGCATTTCCTCTAAGATCAGGAACGAGACAAGGATGTCCACTCTCACCACTATTATTCAACATAGTTCTGGAAGTCCTAGCCACGGCAATCAGAGAAGAAAAAGAAATAAAAGGAATACAAATTGGAAAAGAAGAAGTAAAACTGTCACTGTTTGCGGATGACATGATACTATACATAGAGAATCCTAAAACTGCCACCAGAAAACTGCTAGAGCTAATTAATGAATATGGTAAAGTTGCAGGATACAAAATTAATGCACAGACATCTCTTGCATTCCTATACACTAATGATGAAGAATCTGAAAGAGAAATTATGGAAACACTCCCATTTACCATTGCAACAAAAAGAATAAAATACCTAGGAATAAACCTACCTAGGGAGACAAAAGACCTGTATGCAGAAAACTATAAGACACTGATGAAAGAAATTAAAGATGATACCAACAGATGGAGAGATATGCCATGTTCTTGGATTGGAAGAATCAACATTGTGAAAATGACTATACTACCCAAAGCAATCTACAGGTTCAATGCAATCCCTATCAAATTACCAATGGCATTTTTTACGGAGCTAGAACAAATCATCTTAAAATTTGTATGGAGACACAAAAGACCCCGAATAGCCAAAGCAGTCTTCAGGGAAAAAAACGGAGCTGGAGGAATCAGACTCCCTGACTTCAGACTGTACTACAAAGCTACAGTAATCAAGACAATATGGTACTGGCACAAAAACAGAAACATAGATTAATGGAACAAGATAGAAAGCCCAGAGATTAACCCACGCACCTATGGTCAACTAATCTATGACAAAGGAGGCAAAGATATACAATGGAGAAAAGACAGTCTCTTCAATAAGTGGTGCTGGGAAAACTGGACAGCTACATGTAAAAGAATGAAATTAGAATACTCCCTAACACCATACACAAAAATAAACTCAAAATGGATTAGAGACCTAAATGTAAGACTGGACACTATAAAACTCTTAGAGGAAAACATAGGAAGAACACTCTTTGACATAAATCACAGCAAGATCTTTTTTGATCCACCCCCTAGAGTAATGGAAATAAAAACAAAAATAAACAAATGGGACCTAATGAAACTTCAAAGCTTTTGCACAGCAAAGGAAACCATAAACAAGACGAAAAGACAACCCTCAGAATGGGAGAAAATATTTGCAAACGAATCAACGGACAAAGGATTAATCTCCAAAATATATAAACAGCTCATTCAGCTCAATATTAAAGAAACAAACACCCCAATCCAAAAATGGGCAGAAGACCTAAATAGACATTTCTCCAAAGAAGACATACGGACGGCCACGAAGCACATGAAAAGATGCTCAACATCGCCAATTATTAGAGAAATGCAAATCAAAACTACAATGAGGTATCACCTCACTCCTGTTAGAATGGGCATCATCAGAAAATCTACAAACAACAAATGCTGGAGAGGGTGTGGAGAAAAGGGAACCCTCTTGCACTGTTGGTGGGAATGTAAATTGATACAGCCACTATGGAGAACAATATGGGGGTTCCTTAAAAAACTAAAAATAGAATTACCATATGACCCAGCAATCCCACTACTGGGCATATACCCAGAGAAAACCATAATTCAAAAAGACACATGCACCCGAATGTTCATTGCAGCCCTATTTACAATAGCCAGGTCATGGAAGCAACCTAAATGTCCATCAACAGACAAATGGATAAAGAAGTAGTGGTACATATATACAATGGAATATTACTCAGCCATAAAAAGGAACGAAATTGGGTCATTTGTTGAGACGTGGATGGATCTAGAGACTGTCATACAGAGTGAAGTAAGCCAGAAAGAGAAAAACAAATATCGTATATGAACGCATGTATGTGGAACCTAGAAAAATGGTACAGATGAGCCGGTGTGCAGGGCAGAAGTTGAGACACAGATGTAGAGAATGGACATATGGACACCAAGGGGGGAAAACTGTGGTGGGGTGGGGATGGTGGTGTGCTGAATTGGGCGATTGGGATTGACATGTATACACTGATGTGTATAAAATTGATGCCTAATTAGAACCTGCAGTATAAAAACACAAACAAACAAAACAACTAAAAAAAAAAAAAAAAAAAAAAAGAAACCAAACCTGTCAACACTATGATCTTGGACTTCTAGCCTCCAGAACTGTGAAAAAATGAATTTCCGTTGTTTAAGCCACCCTGTCTGTGATTTTGTTATGGTAGCCCTAGCAAACTAATGCAGATGTGAATAAATATCTAGGATTCATTAAAAAAAATAAAAAATAAAGCACAGAGCCAAGATACAATGATTCACATCATTCCCAAAGTACTTTCTCCCATGCCTTATATCTCAGACTTTAGTGAATTGAGCACCACTTCCCTGGTCTCACCATATACGTGTACATGTGTGCTATCACTTACTGGATATCTTTCTTCATGTGGATCTCTTTTTAAACTTACATACATTCTATATTTATATATTCAATTGTGTTTATGTTTAATATATGCAAAGACATTCTATAAAAAAAAAAAAAAGAATACCTATATCTTTAGTCAATGATCACACTATATCATTGAGTACTAGACTACATGTTTTAACTGCTGGGGTATGTACCAGGGTAGAATATGTCCAGGGGCAAGAGGCTGCCAATGACCAAATCTTATAATCAATGAATAATTTGAGGCAGAAAGTTTATGACAACGCTCCTTAGCACAGTGTTCTTTGTGGCCCTAATGTAATTATCACCGCTGTGTGTGTGTGTGTGTGCGTGTGTGTCCCCATAGGAAATGTCTTCCATTTATTCTTTACAAAATTGTAAGTTATTGGGTAACCTGTTTATAAGACACCGTAGTGACTGAGATAAAACTTATACTAGATATTCTCCTTTTTTCCCCATCTTAAAAACTCTCATCGCTCTCATCTTCAATTTTTCATCACTAGATGTGGGACAGGAAATTGTGGTGTGAAATTTCAAGTGAGCTGTATTAAGAGTCCTGATTTTTATAATTCCCAGAAGCAGGCTTAGTGTTTTATCAACGTATTTCATGTATTCACCAATTTACTTTAGATTACTAGTCTCTCTTTTTTGAGATTACTTTTTCAGAGTATCTTACAGTTTCTTTTTATCTTTTTTTTCTTCATATAGAACTATATTCTTCTTTTTCTTCGATTCGTTTCCATTACAGTTTTATTACAAGATATTGAATATAGTTCCCTGTGCTATACAGTAAATCCTTGTTGTTTATCAGTTTCTTTTTAATGTGGTAAAATTCCTTATTAATATTTGTAGGTTTTGTATCATGTATTGCATTGTTTTAGACTTGAAGTTTCTAGGAGATGGGGCTTGGGATTTTACATCTTCTCCAACTCCCCAGATGATTTACATAGCCATTGAAAATTTGAGAAGCACTAGACTATTGTTTTGGGGTTTAGCATTAGCGCATTTGGGAAATTTGTCATGAAATTCTGTGAAAAGATGTAGAAGGGCCTAGCCTAGTGATGAGCAAGGTGTAGTCATTGCATAAATATGTATTACTTACTGAATCTGGGTATCAAAAATAATTAGTAAACCGATATATGCTTGGTTCTACATTTGTGGCTATTTCTAAGGAAGCTTCCATTTAAATACATATATTTTACAGTGTGTGCTTTGTATTACTAATCTCTATGAGCTTAACATTTAGAGGACAATATTTATTGACTTTTTTAGTGTGAACAGCGCACCATTCTGTTAAAGATTCAATATTCTGAACATCCCAGGCATATAAATATCCACAAGTACTACTTTCATTAACTAAGAGAATTGCCATATATTTGCACAGCTGCTAAATGGTTCTCTTAAAATTTTAAAAAATAGTTCAGGTGTATGGAATTATTCAAATTATGTTAATATTCAGAGGTTTATACTAAAATAAGAAGATGCCACCTTGTGGTACAAAAAAAAGATTCTTTAGCACGTATGCAATATGTGGTTGACAAATCTTTCGAATAATATGTGGTTGATAAACCTCTTTGAATAAAGTGAAAAGAAGCTAAAATGCTCGTGCTTATAATCAAGTGTTTTAATTCAGTAACCATGTCACAAATAGAAAGATCACATGGGGAAGATTACGTGGAAGGGTATTGTTTTATGAAAGCAGGGTCTCTTCAGCTGTATACAAGAGCCATGTAGAAATTAAAATGGAGCATTTCAATGATGTTTAATATGACAAAATAAACTCAGAACATATATATTTAAATTAAGGTTGTGCTGCATTTTTAAGAACAATTGCTATATTTTGTTCCTTTAGGTAAAAAGAAACATTTTATTATGATTTAATTTTAATGAGCTTAAAGATAATGTTTTAACTCTGAATAATGTTTAGTATATATTAAAATGATGCTTTGTTAAAAAAACAGAGATTACTTGAATTACGATCTATGGCACTTGCCTAGATGGTAGTTCATTATATCAAATTATCCTAGAATTTCTGATGAATCAATCTTGGAAACCATGTAGTTCAATAGTCCCTATTTTATAGGTGTGTAAATTGAGGCATAGAGATGTTGTCTGACTTATCCAGGAGCCTCTTCCTCCTCAGAGGTTGACTTTCTTTATCTTGTGCTCTTTGTACCTCCCATTCTGCATTTGAATTGGTCTCTTGTTATTGAGCAGCTTTGTTTCTCAGAAAAAGAACAGAATACATTTCTCCCCTCTGAACCTTTCATTAAATGTTTATTCTGTTGCATTTCTCCAGAAGCATTTTTATATTGCCATTTTCTCCTCTTATTAGAATACTTAATATAGTTCCAAATAATGCATAATTGAAAACAGTTTATCATATCCATTTTTATTTATTAGTATAATAGTATCCCTGCAATCTGGTGGCAGGAAAGTACTGCACTGTTTTATTGTAATTTATCCCATTTTAAATGTTCATTTGGGTCTATGAAATTGCATAATACTTTTCAGAAATACACTTTTCAGAGTATGTGTTGGGAAAAACCTCAAACATCAGAAATGGTTTAGAAGATTTCATAGAAACAGTACTGTGGGATATTCCAAAGTTAAACGAATCAATCAATCAGCCAGTCATTTCAAAAGTTTTGAAAATGTGTGCATATGTGAGTGCTCACCAAGACCTTGTCCATAGACATTTATCCATGACAAATGACAAAAGAAGGTACCAGAAATTCTTGTTATTGAAATCTTAGAGGGAGCAAGAACCACCTGGTGACTGGATTTATAAGAAAAAGCATCACTGATAGAATTATATTTAAATGGAATCTTGAAGACAAAGAATTCAGATAATTAGGTGGTGGTGATGAGACATTTTACGCAGAAATGATGTGGCCTAAGACTCTTTCTCTCTGGGACATAATGATTAGAAATTTGCTTAGAGATTTGGGGTCGTGGGGCTTAAAAAAGGGTAAGACTGTTGAGGACATTCAATGATGAACAAAAAATGTTTAGATTTTTTTCTGTGTATGTTGAAAGCCATGGGTAATTTTTGATTAAGAAAGTGATTTGAATAGACTGGCGTTATGGATTCAGATGATGCAGAAAAAATTTTTTATAAAAATAATATAAAAGGAAATTTATGTGTGTTTATGTCCCTTAACTGAACTGATAATCTTTCTGTTCTCAGGTGTGCTTTGATTTGCAAGTGTCACAGAGTAAAATATTTTTATTATTTTTATTTGGGTACTTTCCCTTTCTTATTGTAATGGCCAAAAATAGACCGTGGACAAATTCACACTCCCTTTTCAACAGTTCACCTTTTCAACAGCACTAATTTATAGGACAACTGTCACCTTCCATGTGCAGATTTATTTTAAAAGTAAATAGATAAAGACATGAAAGTGATGATAGAATACCCCATCCTTTACACGCTTTACAGATGGTGTTAATAGGAGGTTGGTTAACTCAGTATGGCCCTGTATAGGCCTCAAGCAGCTAAAAAATACCTTTCTTAAAAATGTCCCTGTGGTAAGCAGAATAATGGGTCCCCAAAGATGTTCATGTTCTAATCCCCAGAACCTGTGAACATATTAGGGTATATGGCAAGAGGGATTTAAGGTAGAAGATGAGATTAAAGTTGTGAGTCAGTTGATCTGAAAATAGGGAGATTATTCTGGATTACCTGGGTGGGCCCAATGTAATTACAGGGGTCCTCCAAAGTGGAGGAGGGAGATGAGATGGTAGAGGAGACTGGAGTGATAACAGTGTGAAAACTCAGCTCTTTATTGCTGGCTTTGAAGGTGAAAGGGGGGCACAAGCCAAGGAATGTGGGCAGCCTTTAGAAGCTAAAAAATGCAAGAAAACAGATTCTCCCCTAGTAGCTCTCCAGAAAAAGTCGTAGCCCTCTGGGCATCTTGATTCTAGCCCAGTGAGACTTGCTTTAGACTTCTGACCCACGGGATTTTCAAATAACGTTTTGTTGTTTTAACCCACTCAGCTTGTGGTAATTTGTCACAACAGCAGTAGAAAACTAATACAGCCCCAACCAAAAAACAAACACATAATCCTAATGGTGATGAGGAGGGTAATTCTCCTCAACTTCCTCTTCCTCCTCCTCTTCATCATCATCATTTTATAGTTGCCCTTTGTGGAGGATTTACTATCTATCTGTGAAGTGCTTTACATATATATGAAGATATATAATCTCATCCAGTTCTTACCACCACCTGGATGGTAGGTGTTATCTCCAGTTTGCATGGTAAGCAAAGACTCAGAGGGATTTGGAGAGAAATTGCCCAGGAACTTGCAGTTTGTATGTGGCAGAGACAAGGTTTAAACCATCTGAGGTCAAAGCCTCATCCTCTTTAGTGGAGGAGTGGTTGTGAGGCAGGAGAACCTCGGGCTGAACATATTAGTTCATGAGCCTGACCACCTGGTTTGAATCCTGGCCCCTTAATTTACTTAATTTACTGGTTAGATTAGATTATTGTGCTTAGGACACAATCAATCCTCAATATGTCTTGGTTATTGCTATGATTTATTGCTATTATTATTATTATTATACATAGATGGCACAATAAGAGTAGTCATTGTCATATGAAGGTGATTGTTAAAGTGATCACTCCTACATCCATTTTACTGAGCTTAACTGTAAACTGTCATTTCATCCATGAATTTTAGCTATTGGAATTTGTTGAAATGCCTCTCAGTAAGCTTGAAACTCATGAATTGATTTATTTGGCACAGTCCTTATTTCTAACTGCCGGACATACCCTATTTTACTCTGTCAACTCCTGCCTATTGCTGGACAGTATCTTGAAATATTCACTGTAATTCCTTTGACTGGCCCCAGCTTTCTGCAGAGATCTGCTTCCTTTGAAAAGTTACTTGGGTAAAGGAAAATAGGCTTCTGACTGGAGCGAATACAGTCCTTTGGGTATAAGTGATGATCCCTCTGTCCCACCATGGTCAGTAGATGGCATTGTGATTTCACTGCACACCTAGGTAACTTAGAGCCCATCATATCATCTCACGGATGAGCCCCATGTCATGTTTAACCAACCCTCAACCAGATCAGGAGATTGGTAGCAAGTCCAGAAGTTTGTACTAGGGCAGTATGAAGTCATTAGGTCTCCACAGTATAAACTTTTGGTAATCCAAAGCAACAGGATTTCTGGTGTCCCAGGATTCTGATTCCATTGGCTAGCATAAGGCTATCTTTCATCTCTGGCCCTAGACCAGGACTGGAGTCTGTGTATGCTGGATGGCCAATTCCAGGATGTATTATATCTGATACTAAGTGAGGCCCCAACACCTGGGACCATTGGATGTCAGTCTCTTCCTAGTCAGCTTCCTGACCTTCCATTTGATCTCAACTCCTTTGACTTCTGCAATACTCTCTCCTTGTTCTTTTTCAGCTCTCGTTCTTGGTTTTCTTCATGGACTTCATTCACTTCCATAGTTGTGACATTAAAAGAGAGTTTTCTCCAGTTTTAAAACTTCCACCCTCTACTCTTCTTGTTCTACCCTGTCTTTCTGGATGCTTTTACTGACTTTCATGCTTACAGCTATCGTGCCTGGGCTGATGACTCCCTATACTATCTCACTAGCTCTGAAATTCTTCCCTGGGTTTTAGAATTACAAATCCAATGGCTTACCAACTGGAGGTTTAGATGAATCTTGAAATCAACAAGTTTGAATTTAAACTTGTCATCTTCCCTCTATACCTATGTTCTCTATCTTAGTTGTGGCATCAGTATCATCCCATTTTTAAATAATAATAAATTCTTTTCCCCATTTTTATTTTAAATATATTTCTTGAATCTTTTTTCTCTCCATTCTTATCACTGTTCTAATTCAAGTCCTAATGTTTGTCTAAATTTTAACTTTGTTTTTGATCATTTTTCATGAATAGGTATAAATTTTATCATTAAATAAATCCATCAAGCTTTTTATTTTTTAATTCATTCCATTGTTTTAATGCTTAGATGGTACTAGTCTACCATGAAATGTTAAATATTCATCAGATTTTTCTCTAGATTATGGTTTCTTTTTTCTTTATAATTAATTATGAATGCTTTTATAGTTTCTTTTTCTTTTCTTTTTTTTCCTTAAAGAACAAAAATTTATTTTCTCACAGTTCTGGAGGCTGGAGATCAAGGTGCTTGCAGGGTTGATTTCTCTTGCAGCTTCTCTTTTTGGTAGTTTTTCTTTTTAATATTAAAAGAAAATTATCCCATTATTATCATTACTTATTTAAGTTTTGGCACTTGCCTCTTCTTTCTTGATTGATTGAGTTTGTTGAATGTTTACTCTAATGATTTTTACAAAAACTAATGCTTAAAATTATTAATTTTAGTGTATTTTTGGCTTTTTAAACATTTCTAGTTCTATCCTTAATATTTTCTTCTTTCTGTTTTTTAGTTTTTTTTGTTGTTGTTGTTGATAACATTTAGGAGTATGAATTTGCCTCTACTTTTCAGATTTTTAAGCAATCCTTAGATATAATATGTGGTAATTTTAGAAGCATTTATATTATGTGAAATTTCACATATATACAATGTAAAGAGCATACTTTAATCAACTCCTATATACCTATCACCAGACTTCAACAATTATCAACATTTTGCCATACTTGTTTTACCTGTGCCCCCAACTTTTTTTTTCCTACAGTATTTTAAAGCAAGACTGAGACATCATAAAATGTAGTAATATTAACGTATATTTTAGGATATATATGTGTGCAGGTATGTATGTGTATGTATCTATGTTTGTATGTATATGGGTATGTATATATACACACATACTCTTACCCACACTTTTCTGTATTATTTCTGCTTCTGCTTATTTATTAATTAATAAATTATTAAATTTATTGAGCTTCCCCCCATGAGATAGTATCTTATCAATTTTTAAATATACCATACATGAATTCTTCAAAGGCAAATTCTGCTTTTACAGTAGGCAGCTCAATAATATCTTATTATTAACTATATTATCAATTCTGTGTGTTACTGTTATTTTAATTATAATAGCCCAATTCTCCACGTTCTCAAAGTCTTCATGATCATCCAAGATGTATTAAAATCTGTTATGAAAACTTGTTTCTTCTCCTTTTTCATTTTATGTTTGTCTGCCAGTTTTACCTTAATACATTTGAATGTTTTATTATTTGACACATAAAGGTTCATGGCTGCTATATTTTTATTGTCATAATTTTTATCAATATAAAACAGTTTTCTTTTATCCCATTTTATGCTTCCTGCCTTAAAACCGGAATCGTCCAGAGTTAGCATTGCCACCTCTACTTTCATTTAATTTGTATTTGCTTGAGAAATCTCTACTCACTCTTTTATTTTTAACATTTACCTGCACTTCCAAATTAGAGATATCGTAGTAGCAGCACATAGAGTGTGTCTTTTCACTCAATCTGGTCGTTTACCAGCTATTTCCAATTTTTTCAAAACTGATAAATTTGTTCTTAACTCTTTTTTATGATTATCTTCCTTTTTATGTTTTCTTTTATTTCCTTCAACTTCTGGATTTCTATATTTTTTGTTACCTTTGTTTTGGTTGCTATTGTTTTAATGAATTATGCTTTCATCTTCTCTAGTGACTAGGGAAGCAGATATAATGATACTTATTCTAGTCATTTTCCAAAGCATCCAACTTCTATTTTTCCAAGTATTAAAGTATAGAAAGAAACAATATCTTTTGTTTATCCATAACGAATGCCTTTATAGTCCCTTCCCTATCCCTCACTCCCTGCTTGTTCCTATCAAAAGGGGTGTTGGACTTAGATTGATATTATTAAATTATTTTTATTTCAGATATATTCTTTTGTAAGAATTATTTTTGAAATTTGCATTCAGATTTGAAAATATATTTGCAACAGCTAGGTAGGGCTAACACTTAGATGGTTTAATTATTTCAGGGCTCATCACTAGATTGTATATCCCAACTTTCCTATTCATGAGGTTTTTAATTTTAATTCATGCTTTAGTAGTCTTGTCATCCCACCTTCTTTTCCTTTTGCCTCAAATTGTTCTTCATTTTTATGGTATATTGAGGATGGCTAGCAATTTCCTAAAATTTTTTCCTGGTTTTTATAAGAGAGAGAAATATCTAAAACTTCTGAGTGATACTTTCTTTGCTTGTTTTACCATATTTAACCGCAGGTCCCTGTTGTTTTATCTCTCTTACATTCACTCAAATGAGAACTTTTCTCCAGATTCATTGCCTTCCATTTTTCCTCCTTGCACCTTTCTCCACTTACTGTTGGATAACTTAGCATGTTCATTTTCCTTCTTAATGTCCAGTGCCAGTGAGCATTCATGTGGTGTGGTTCTGCTCTGCTGAGGTAGATGCTGAGGCATCATCTACTACCCCACCACCCACCAAAAATAACGGAATTAATTGAAACTATAACCTTCAGGATTCACTGAGGGCAATACTCTTCCAGTTCTTTCTAGCATACTTCATTTGCATCTCCCAGGATGCAATGTGCTGCAATTATCCTCTTACCTCTTCTCCTCAACTGTTATTTTCTGAGAGATTTTTCTATCTGAATAGCGTAAAAATATGAGTGGACAGGAAGGGAGTATAATATTCTGTCTGCCTGAAAATCAGCACCCATTTTGAACAGAATGGCTGCTCAGTTTCCTGTTTATTAAGGGATCCAAATCTCTGAGCTGAGCTGTGCAACAGACAATGGGAGCTTAAAAAAAAAATACCTACTGCTCTTTCAAGGAGGTAGACTTTTCTGTTTTATGAGGTGATGCTTGGATTGGCTACCGACTGTTTTCTCACTCTTGATGCATCAGCCTTATAATCACTCTAAATTTTTCCCAGATTTCTGGCACTGGGTTTCCTGTCAGTCTTAGTTTTCTGTCTTAGAGTTTTTTTATTTTCATATGTATGTTATTGCCGATTGGGAGAGGCAGTGCCAGGGGATGGTGGCCAGATGCCATTTTATACCAGAAATCTTCTATTATCTACATTTAATGGTTATAAATAATGAGTGCATTTGTTGGGAATACTTTCACTTACTCATTCCAGCAAACCCTGGGACCAATTTTCTTATCGATTAATTAAATTCAACACCTACTATGTGCATTTTAAAAAATATGGCCAATAGTTAGTAGAAATAAGAAATGGCTTTCACTCCAGAGTATTTTGGTTAGGACTATAACAGAGTTAGGTTGAAAGGTCTGTAGTACAACAGAGTCAAAACTACATTTCACCTTGGGAAATTGGAAAGGCTATACAGAGAAGATGGATACAGAGAAGTGAATCTTGTGGTATAAATAGATATTCAGAGGCTGGATAGAGAGGTCAGGGCATGCTAGGCAAAAGGAAAAGCAGGAAGTGGTGATAGGGTGCAGGTGATTAAGCTGAAGAGGTTTATGAGACCCCCATTTGCGTGGATGGTGGATTGTAATGAGGATGGCTGGATGGTGGGAAAATCGATGTTAGAGCAATTAAAATCATCTAGGCTAGTAAAGATGGGAGAATGAAGTCAAATAGCAGCAGCAGGGATGGAGGGGAAATGGCAGGTTTACAAGTCTAAAGTGGAGAGAGAGAGAAAGAGGAAGGAGCACAGAGTTTGAAGACTGGTTCTTTTGATCTGCCAATCATGTACAGGTACATGTGTGATGCAGTGGTTAAAGTAACTGTGTGTATAAATAAACCATTTCTGTTTTCAGCATTTGCTGATCAACTTTTTGCCTGCTTTAGGTTATCTCTCATGTATTTCGGTTGTGATCAAGTAAACCTACTTATTTTAACATGCTCTTTTTGCAGTGGTAATAGTATCTTTCTTATTGTGCCAAATAGTTACATTTCTAGTGATGGGAAAACTAAGGCATAAATTGGATTTGTCATAAATCTTGAGGAATCCCTGATAGGCCTAGTTGGGTAACTAATCCTATTTTTGATTTCCAAACTAATATTCTCTTCGTTAGAATTAGCTGCTTTCATGCTCAAAAGTCATGTAACTATCTGAAAACTTGTGATAATTTACAAGTTAAAGTGGAAGCCATTTTATACCTTTGTTATATTTGCAACAAGTCCTGGTTTCAGTGAATATATTTCTTTTATCTATTTCATATAGGTGGGATTAAAATAAATCATAAGAGAGACAAAGTAGAATTATTTCCCTAAAGTTTTGGGGAAACTAGTAATCTATTCAGAGAACCAAATGGTGTTATCCAAGTGAAAATATTATTTATCCCCCAAAGGAATTTCTACCTATTACCCACAATTCAGTTAGCTAGATTTGCTTTTCATGTTTGAGTTTCTTCCTCAATATCATTTATTTTTTATTCAAGTGAAAAAATTCTTAAGCTGTATTACTGAGAAGTTTTCTACTAGTGACAAAGCAAACAGTAAAACAAAAGTCCTTAATATACACTAGAATTGTTCCAACAACTTAAAGTACCCATTTTATAAACTCATGATACACTTATAGGTTTCTGAAGCTAAGAATGAAATCTCCATTTGCTCTAGTCAAATAATTTTTAGAGAGGTACTAGAAATTTTATATATATATATATATATATATATATATATATACATACACACACATATATATATAAACCAGGTTTAATAGTGTGGTGATGTGCATTACAAAAAATGACATTCTTCTCACATTCTCACTAGAAGGGTAAAGATTTTTAGAAAATACTTAAGATTGAACTGTGATATTCACTCCAGAAATTAACGCTAAAATGTTTAGCGATGCACTTGTATTAATTTAAAAACATAACTTGTTACCCATTATATAGTATTTGTTTTCAAACATTTAAAAACTCTAATAAAGATTCTAACCCAATTGTAATCAGCCACCATCAATATGCAGAGGCTGGTTTGCATTTTCCACTTTGCATTGAGAGGCAGTCCTTAAAGCACTGAAGACCAAGCTGTACTTGAAAATGGCTGAGATTTCCTTGTGCTTAGATCCCTTCTACTCCTCCTCAACTTTCAAGACATGCTTTCATTTGGTAAGGATGCTTTGGAATCTGAATTTTAACGTGTAGTTGTGTGCATTTAGACACGCAAATATCCACATGTATATTATTTTGCTTTTACAGTAATTATTTTCACTTATGAAATTCCAAATTCGATGTTAAATATTGAATATTTTGGTTAAGTGACAGCTTGCACTAGCTTTAGGATATTCCTGCTTGATAATTATTCATGAGAAGAACAGCTGAAAACAAACTAGTTATACACCTTGGCAAATTACTGTGATTGTAATTCTGTGAAATCTCCCCATGGCCATGTGACTTTATTATAAGTACTCTAACAGTGCAGATGTCTAGAATGTTGTTGTTGTCACAAATGTTATTCCTGTATTCAGAGTTTTTGAATTATTCTTTACTGCTTCAGAGAAAACGTAAGGAAGGAGATGAGACATGCAATATGTATGATAGAGCATATGCACCTCTTTTCAGCGCCCACCCTCCCTTGGTTTGGAGTGGGCATAGTGCTTACATACCACCTTCCTGTAAAATACAGAAGCAGAGGCGTTTTTGTGAAATATAGATATGATGAAAACATTTCCTATTAAATGCTAAGAAAAAGGAAAAATAGCCCCAATTTATCATCCTTCAAAAAACTTCAGCTGAAAATCAAATGTTATTTCCCTACTCTCTCTCCTTCTCCCTTTCAGTTCTTTCCCCATATGGTTCCTGAAATGTTCCTCCATTTAAATGGATTTTAAAGCTCATTCCTTATAGTTCCTAGAGCATTCATTGCTTTTGAGAAAAAAAAAAAGAAAAACATTTTAGCATGTGCTATTTTTGTTATTCTAATTAGCAAAAACAGCTGGTCCTGTGCAGCTCAGACTGTAGTCTTTTTCAACACATTGTTCAGATTTTTTTTCCTCCTCTTCTGTCAAGCTACAGGCTACCACCTCTCCTCTTCCCACACGAATCTACCCCCAAAACACCTGCACACACAACCTTAAATATCACCTACATCTGCCACGAAAGGAAAAGGGAAACAGCCTCTCCTTCCTGGTGGCTGGGCAGGGCACACGCACCAGATTATACAGAAGGTGAACCAAAGTCAGTCTCAAGGTACTCACTACCTCATCGGTTTTATATTCCCTAAGCACTTTACTCTGTTGTCTCAAAAGTCCATCTATCATATAGTTTTTTGTTTTGTTTCTTTTTTTTTTTCCTCTCAACTCCTTCTGGCAAATGGGAGTAGCCTCTTATAGAATCAGAGATTGAAAAATTGAATAATCAAACCTTACTCACAATTTGGTATCTATCAAAGGCATGTGACTGCCAATGATCATTGAAGCTGATCAAAGTCACATTCTGTTGCCATGGCAACGAATCCCCATTTTGTTTATGTGGAGGGGTACGCACCACAGGAGAATAATGCTGAGACGAATTAAATTTGTGTTGTTGAGAAATTAACATGCGGGATGCTTAGGAGTGAGTTGAGTGTGTGCTTATCAATGTGATTTTTTTTTTTTTTTCTCAAGGGAGGTAGTGAGGACATAACATGATCTATGGAGGGTGTCATTATGGAAGATTCCAACAAAACACTGAAATGTTTCAATAGTGTATTTCTAAGGTGGAATCCAGATATGAGGTGATAGTTTTTATTAGGTTTTGTCACTGACACATTTTGTGAGCTCAAGTATCTCCAAGCTCTTTGGTTCTTCTTCTTTTTCTCAAATTAAAAAAAAAAAAAAAGATTGCAAGAGGATGCATCTTTCAAGGTTTAAATTTGTTTTTCCTTTGAACTGGAAACAGTTCTTACTCCAATGCCACGAATCCGCTAAGGAAAATCTAGTATGATTAGTCTATTTTAATTTTCAGGGATGCCAGACGTGCCCTAGCCAAATTTGGGGGTTGAATGAAGCTCTTTGCATTTTAGTTCGGAAGATATTACCTGGTCACAAAGGAGATATGTCATTAAAATTTTTTTTCCCCTGATTTTGTGGCACTTCATGCTGTTTCAAAATTTTTTAAAATTTCTATTTATTTATTTATTTCTTGAATTGTAGTCGATTTACAATTTTGTGTTAGATTCAGATGTACAGCAAAGTGATTCAATTACGTATATGTGTGTGTGTATATATACATATATATACACACACACATATATATATTCTTTTTCAGATTCTTCACCATTATAGGTTATTATAAGATATGAATATAGTTCCCTGTGCTATGTAGTAAGTCCTTGTTGTTTATATATTTTATATATAGTGGTGTGTATCTGTTAATCCCATACTCCTAATTTATCCCTCCCCCTCCTTTCCCCCTTTGGTAACCATAAGTTTGTTTTCTATGTCTGTGAGTCTGTTTCCGGTTTTTTATAACAAATTATAGTCTCTTTTTCAAAGGAAACACAATAGAGTTGGGTTATTTTAGCTTTTTATCACTTTGGAAGCCTAGCATTCCCTGCCACCTCGCCCATCCTTTCTCCATGCCTGAGTCTCCGGCCATTTGCCCTCTTTCATCTTCCACTTCATGTAGCCTCCATGTCAAAAGCTTGCCCTATAATCCTTATCCACACGGAACTATCATTTCCCTCTTCTCCTCCAGCAGCCACCAGGAATTATTTACTCGTATTTTCTGAAATAAACAAGACTATCATGTGTCCAAATTTCAGTTTCTTTCAGTTGCACTTGTTATTTTGGCCTTCTACCTCTTTATACTTCTCTCATTATTATTCAAAATATGAATTCCACAAATATTTGAAGTCACTGCCTCTTTCAAGGCTGTGCTGACATGTAAGATGTGATCCCAGGCTGGGAGTTTATAATCTTGTTACGAGAAAGGGAAAGAAACCAACACTCACTGACAGTCTCTTCCCTGTCAGTGCCCTTGCTCAGCACTTGATGCATTTGTACCTTCTTGAATCTCTATAGACACTGGTGATGAGCAATACCCTTATTATTCAAGTGCGGAAACTGAGTCTTGGAGAGGTTAGGCAACTTGCTTAAGGACATGCAATGACAAATGGCCCCTAAGGTCTGGAGTTCCTCACTCCAAGATACATGGTTTTTTTTGTTTTGTTTTTTCCACTTTGGGTGATAAGACAGATACACATACACACATCAATACCATACAAGATGCAGTGAAATGAATATATTACATCAGTGTTAGTGACAAATCCTGCTTCAGAAGTGAAAGATAAGAATAGGCCTCTTCCCTGTTTGGGAAAAGCATCTTAGGAACTTGTGTAGAAATCAGCAATTTTTAGAAGATGGCTGCTCTCATCTGCCGATCCTGGATTTCAGCTGCAACATTTCCAGCCTCCAGCCAGCCCTGCTCGCTTCAGACTGGCCCTCACAACCTGAATTGGCTCTGGCCAGTCTATCCTGTTACTGTTTGTCTGAAGACAGTGGTTTTTGTATACTGACAGACTCCCTCAGTTTGTCTCCAGTCTGAAGTCAAGGGGAGATTCTGTCAGCAACCAAGGACCTCTGTTCAGTCCTGAATGGTGGGCTTTTCCTCCAATTCCGGGCTTGTTCCTATACTTGGTGCTCCTAAGTGTGTAGTTATACCACCCCTTAGATTGTCTAGTTGGTGAATACATTGTGCAGTGTTAAATACATCACACCCTTAAAGCGGTTTGCCCATTTTGTCTTTATTTCAAAAATCTGAACAAATGGCTAGCATATACTTGACCTCTTGGTGAAATTTAAATGTTAATAAAATAGTATACCCATAAAAATAAATAAATAAATAAAAGAATAGGCCTCTTCTATCCAGGACGGTTAGTTAGGGGGATAGTTCTGAGAAGGAGGTAGCTTTTGAGTTGGACCCTGAGAAACGGAGCATTTACTGGGTGAAGAGAGCAGAGAGGCTGGGCTACTTGTCCTCTGTCACCTGGCGCCAGGCTCGGAACAAACAGGGATGAAATCTCCATGTGTTTTTGTGTTTCTCTTGGCTTCCCCATGAATAATGTTCACTCAAAATTTCCAGCTGGGGGCTTGCTGCTTTTTTATTTTTGATACCTGAATTTCTTATCAAAAATAGGTATTCTAGAACAGGATATGGTAGATGATGTATTCCTATTTTATTGAGCTATAAGGCCCTTGGGACACAGTCAAATTAGAGTCAATCAATAAAGTAGTACAGCTAGCCTTCTGCAGTTCTCTACTGTAGATGCTAATCAAGGACACTGAGAAATGAAATTCAGACAGAACCCACTAACCACTGCTTTACTGTTTCTTCAAGCCTTTCTCCTACCAAGTTTGGATGACCTGCTAACATTACAATGAGTCTCTTTTCTGATTGCTGGAGGTGTTATTTTAAAAAACAAAGAAAGAGTCTGGAAATAGAAGATATGCCAAATTATCTGTTAGAGAGGATTGAATCAGGAACCAAGGGATAATAGGTTTCTATACCAGACACTTAACTGTGTAACTCCTTGAAGGCAATGATCTTTTGACTTCCTCATTTCCTCATCCCTATACTAAGAATGATAATACTGCTCTTATCACTAGAGTAACTAGCAAAGAAAAGAAGTACTGAGTGTTCCCATGTCATTTTTAACTGAGTTGCTATTAAGTCACTACTAGAGCTCTACAGAGAAGGTCATTTTCATAAGAAAACCATCTTGCCACCCAAAGAGGTCCGATCTGCATTCCTCTCCTTAGAGAAGCAAGAGACTTCACACTTCCTTGTCTCCTTCTGCACTCAGTGGTAAGTAGAGGCCTCCCTTGGAGAGCTTTGTGCCTATAGAGTCCCCGTCATGGTGGGAACCTTTCTCCCGCAGGAAGATTCTTTTAGCCTAAGACTTCAGGGAAAATATATTCAGGGAATTTTTTTTCTAGAATTGTATCCTTGGAGGCCTCTTCCCTCCCCCTGCTGCCCTCCCATCCCCACCCCAAATCTCGTCCTCAGAATGAAAGCAAAGCTACTAAATTCAGGGAACGGAATTCTTTAACTGAAGGATTACATAATCTTATTATTTGCTGGTCAAATGTGTTTAAAATACTTAACTCATTTATTTGGTTAAGAGGAAAAGACAATCTGGTCAATGCCTTCCAGGAAGTGAGTTAAGCAGCTGGCAAACAATGCCTGTGTTGTTATTATGGCTGACAGGTGATCTGACTTAATAAGAAAAGGTTTTCACAGCACATTCCAAACCACCATCTGAGCGGGTTTCAGGCTGTTTCAACCTTATCTAAAGAAGCCGGAAGAATGTCTCCTACCGCTTCAGTGTGCTTTTCGCACACATTGGGGAATTCCAAAAATGTTCTTGTCAAAATCTACAAGAGGCTGTTGCAGGGTGAGCCATTTACAGACCACAGTCTGCAGTTACTGGTTAACTCCATCCCTGCCCAATACCCCACCCATGGCTCCCAGAGAGCTCTGTGGGCTTTTGAGGTTTTAAAAAAGAACCTTCAGGCTAGATGGCAAGGTGAAGGGGATTCAGGAGCAGGGAGCTCTAACTCAGCCTCCCTGTGTGTTATTTGGGCCTGAGGAGTGTGCAGCAGGGTAACAATAAAGTCGTGAACGTAGCACACAGCTTTGGCACCATATTGGTCCTTCCCACAGTGGGTCGTCTAATTAACAAGGGCATCGGGCCCTTTTCTCTTCATGCCAGGAAACCTGCCACAGATTTCAGCTTAATCAACTTTCACTCACTTGGTGCACATCCAAAGAGTATTGGGACTTCAGTAATTGCTCAATTGTTAAGGAATTGTTAAACAGATTTTGCTCAGAAATGAAGTTTCTTGAAATACATTTACATCATCAGAATCTAAGCTTATGTTGGGCAATTCTGTCTACCCCTAAGTTTCTGAGTGGCTTTTTCACCCGGTGCTTTTTTCATCCAGCGTAGAGGAACAAATACATAAAAGAAATCTCAATTTGTTAAAGCCCAGTATTACAGCATAATGACTGGATTTGACAATGAGAACCGACTTTTGAATTTTAGTGAGTGGTAAATGAACGGATTGGAAGCCGCTGCTTTTAGAAATGGGCTCCTTCTGTTCCTCTATTCTAAATTTCATACTAGAAGGAAAGTTGTTTTGCAGGTATAGTCCTTTGCCTGGAGATTGCTTTTAATTTACTTGAAATGGTGGTTTCTTTTCCCTTTTTCCATTAAAGCTTTCTTTCTATTCAAGTCTAGAGCATTGATAAACCATAGCAAGTATTTCGATCCTTTGTGATTTACAGGTTTTATGTATATATTCAACCTGTTGTAAGCCAGCAAGTATTTCCCTTCCCAGACAAGGAGAAATATTGTCTAAAAGTAAATGAAAACTTCAGTGGGGCTTAATGAATTTCTTGGAGCGTTGGGAAAACAAGAGACCATAGATGACTTTCTGTTCTCTTCTGTTCTTTTCTCTTCCCTTCCCTTCTTTCTGTTTTGAATGCAAGAAAACAGATAAACTATTAGATGTATCAGAGCCTAAAAAGAAGATTCTTGTTTAACTAATCAAAGCAACAAGGTAGACAGACAAGACTGACATGGAAGACAGATGACAAAAAAACGAAAACAAAACCCCAAAACCCACTTATTTTAACTGTGCTCTACAAACTGTACAGGGATGACACCTTCTCCATCGGTTTTCCTGGGGAATGAGAAGCAGAGAGGGTTAACTTCTCCAATCCTTTTTGTAAAGAAATAGCAGCCTCCCTTTGCCTTCCTGGCTGCAGATTTGTGGGATGGAAGTCCATATACCTGGAGAAGAGGAAGTAGTTCACATTGATCAATTTTATTTGATTTATTAGAAAGATAAGAAAGTTCACATTCTTGTTTACATAGTATAACTATCATTCATCCTTCTGTTGAGAGGTAGTATCATTAGAGAAAAACTGACAAGAAAAGAAAGTGGTCTTGGATTTTAGCCCTTGGTTCCTAGTAGCTGTATAACCTGGTAAGATGCTGAATTCCTCTGGCCTTCACTTGTCTGATCTATGTAATGGGAATAATATTTTATGGGCCAGAAAATAGCAACTGAGAAAAGACAAGGCCTTAGTGTTCCTTCCAGATATGTGTGCAGCTTTTTGTTGGACATGTACCACTAATACTCTCAGGTCTTAGCTAAGAGTTAAGATTTCTCATGTGCTATGATAAAAAGAGACTTCATGCTAGACAATGAAATAAGAGAAAAGTGGGAAAAGCCCTAATGGTTATCCAGCTTTATTTCAAAAATCACTTCAAAACTCTCAGAAAAGCAAAAATGGACTTTTTGGACAGTTGCTATATTATTGAGGGTACTGGGCTAGCTCTGCATGTTGCTGGTTTGCTGTATTGTTTGCTGTTGTCCTTTTGTCTCTTTCTGGCTTCCTGTAAGTGTATATGTAGAGCAACACCTCATTTATTTCTCCAGTTTTTACAGCTAACTTTTAACTGTCCAAGGATGGACTTGCCACATTTTTGACATGCTAATCAATCTTACTAAGCGTTTAAAATAACTTGTTCACCTCATCTGTTGTTTCCTTTCATTTTTCCCCTACTCATGAAACCTACAATCCAGCTGGACACTTAGAAGACAACAAGATACCTAATTACCGTTCCAGTTACTATGGCTGCATAACAAATCATCCCCAAATTTACTGGCATAAAACAGTTATTTATTAGGCTTATTGATGGTGTGGGTCAGAGATTCAGTCAGGGCACAGTGGGGACAGCTTGTCTCCCCTCCATATGTCTAGCAGTTGATGGTGACTGCAGGCTAAAACTTAGCTGGGGCTATTGACCAGAACACCTGCATGTGACCTCTCTGTGTGGTGTGTGTCGGATGGGCTTCCTCAAAACATGCTGAGAGAGACCTGGGCAGAAGCTGTACCCTTTTGAGTTGGGTGGTCATAACACATCACTTCCTTCCACTCTGCTGGTCTGAGCAGCCATAAGCCTCATAAGTTCAAGGGAAGCGGAAACAGACTTCATCTCTTCATGGGGAGCGAGAAGATTCTGAAAGAGGATGTAGGACTTCAAACATTGCTGTGGTCATTTCTGGAAAATGCAATCTGCCACAATTACCTTTCCCTCAACATTGAGCAGTTGTGAAACATATACAGCCAAGTAAATATCCAAAGCAAAAAATAAACTCCTATTAAGCAAGTGCCTTGTTTTGTCGTATGGGGAGGGGAGGTTCCTCCTGGGAAGAAAGGAAGAAGAAATTATAAGCTGAGAGTCATATGGAACAGTTATCTGGCTTGTAAATTCTAAAATAAATTATTCCCAAATTCAACACAAATACCAAAACCACATTGTGACACCAAATTTAGATGTTTTTGGATGGATTGTTCTTCTAGATTATTCAGAACCTCGATTTTACTCTATTGGACTGGATATTCTAGTTGCTAATTTGTCTTCATCTAGTTAAAGACGGTCCTGGTAATGTTTTCAGAGGAAAAGAATGTGGTAACCATCTTCCACCTCTGGTTAGGCTTCTCTGCTAACTTTTGAGAGTCTTCACTGAGATCAGAAATAATCTTTGAGTTATTCACTCATTCATTCACTCTTTCATTCAACACACATTTGTTGAACACCTAGCATATGCAAGGCACGCTAATTATTATTTACTCTGTCAAACACAAAGATTGATAATAAACAGTGTCCACTTTCAATACTAACCATAGCTATCATTTATTAAGCACTTAGTGTATGCCTCTCATTGTGCTAACACTACATACAATGTTATTCATTCTTATAGCATGAATTAAGGCAGGCATAATTATCACCAGTTTTACAGTTGAGCAAACAATTTAGCAAAGCCAATTCCTTCCTTAAGTTTGTACAGCTAATTGGTAAAAGATCTTGGTATCACACTCAGCTTTGTTGGACTGAAAAGCCTGCTTTTTTTTTTTTTTTTCCAGCTAGGCTAAACTGCATCTTCCAAGGACTTATCTTAGTGAGGTGGGGGAAAGGAAATAGAATATATTTATAAATAATTATAACACAAGGTGAAATTTGATTAGTATCAAAAAAGCTACGGGAGTTAGGAGAGCCTACTTCTTTGTGGAATAATTAGGGGGAAGCATCAAGGAAGTGGTGGCATTTGAATTAGGGCTTGAAGAACTAGTAGGCTTTTAATACATGGAGACGGGGATAAAGGAGAAAACCTAAATGTTGGGAAAATGTAACTGGAGTATGAAGAGCATGGAGACACTTGGGGAATAGCAAATCATACAATTTAGAGAAATCCATGTTTGAGTTTTAATGACTTAGAAGGCTGGAAATGTAGAGTTCTTATGATGTAAGGTCACATATATATATATATATATATATATATATATATATATATATATATATATAGCAGCTAATGGAAGTTCGACTAGGAGTTCAGTAAATAATGGTGAGCAGTTGAGTAGCGGAGTGACGTGCATAGAGTGGGTAATCAGGAGGAGGAATCTGTCTGGGCTACCAAGAAAGGATCAGAAGAGTTTGGAGACGGCAACACTAGGAGGTTTGCAATAATCAGGAAGGTGGTGATCAGAGCAAAGATGGTATTGGTGGTGGGAGTTATAACGAGAGAGAGTGAAATGTATTGGCATTTCCACAAAAAACTATCTAAAAGTCTAGAGCCAAGAGAAGAGCCATTTGTTATATCTATATTTCTCACCAACTGACCACTTGCTCCATTAAAGTACATTTGCCTCTTCCCTTGAATTATCTCTTTTTTATTTTGTTATTTCATAGTCGCGGGGGGAGGGCCCCACAGGCACCTGCCTCTAATTTGGAAATGTGTTTTCATGGCTCCTGTTGAGACTTCTGCATTTGGAAGTTCGTTTTCTATTCTGTTTATTTTGATTAAATGCTTTTCTATTAGACTTCTTACAAGTCACATGCCCTGAATACAAAGTCAGAAAATAATGTGAGCAGCACCATATGCACGGAATTGCTGGTCAGTGTTGTTTGGAGCAAGAGGCATGAAGGGATAACAGTGAATGTTGCAGGCAATTTTGAAGAAGAGGTTTATCCAATTTTTGCCCCTGAAAGAGTTCAGGGTTTTTTTTTTTAAAAAAAGAAATGATGTGCCTGGTTCATTCTGTTAACATTTCCCTGTCCCTATGCCCCTCAAGGTAGGTCTGTGCACATGGAGAGGTTAATATTAATATTGCCTTTTTACAGCTAAATTATCTGGCTCTAGAACCATTCACAGATTCTATTAAAGACCCCTATGGAGGATTGCTTCTTCAAACAGGCATTTTAATTCACCCGGGTACAATAAGGTGTTACCTTGCTTTCATTAATAAAATGGGAACTCATAAAGAAAACCAGATTATCTTGACTTTATGATCAAGTAATTTTGTTTCTCTTAGCCTGGATAATAATTGTGAGACATCATTTTCCCCTTTCTTTCCTTTTCCCTTCATATACTTTGACATTCTTAATTTCTCATGTTTATTTATCTTTTTTATTTCAATTTGACAGGGAAAGCTATCTAGGACCCCAGGAGGCAAATGCTGTGACTCAAGAATTGGTCCTTTCCATCTTCAATTTAATGAAATAATAAGCCAGTAATTGATTTATATTTATATTTACATTTGCCTTACAAATTCTGGGATTTTTGTCACCTTTATTGTAATTCCATAAGTAGTCACTAAATTACTTCCAATAAACTCTATTTCTCCTTTACCTAGACAGTGATTGAAGTCTTTTATCGTAATCTAGGGCCTTTGTTCTTCCTTCTGGTTTCTCATGTCAACTTTTTGTTTTCATTTTAAATTGTTAATGAATTATTTTTTTGCCTCAAACCCTTTGTACCTTTGTCAAGAGATAATGTGCTGCAAACAATCTAGCTTTGTGGCTTTCTACTTTCTACATAATTGCATCATAGGTATTGTGGGGATGATAGGCTTCTGTTGTTATTAACAATTCAGGACACAATTCAGAATTGGGAAGTAGACAAGCTAGGCTTCTGAGCTTTCCAGTTGGCTTCCACAAAACCTTTTCACCCAAACTATGATCTTCCTGGTCCTTCCTTCATTCAGACACTTGTGGCTTTATCCATGCTTATGAAGGGGCATACATTATCTGGTAATAACTAGAGAAAATTAGAAATAGCTTATTAAAAAGAGGATTGAGGAAAGAAGCATCTGTTAGATGCAGACAAATGGCATCAGAAATGATAGCTGATAGCCTGATATTTGGGGAAAATATAAAGCGGAAAAATTCATAGCTGCATTAATATTGATAAATATAGCCTCTGGAGCACCTACTGTGTGTCAGGTGCTTTTTCATACAGCATCTAACTTAATTCCACAATTTAGGTATCAGTGTTCCCATTTTATAGATGAGCAAATTCAAGCTGAGGTTGTAAATTATCAAAACCACTATAGCTCATAAGTGGCAGTACCAGAATTTTACCAGAATCTGATGTCATTCTGCTTTACCATGCCACCTCAGTGTGCTGCAGTGGATTTCCATGAGCTTGAATCTTCTAAGAAAAGAATTAAATTCAGTTCTATGGCTTCTACTTGAAGGGAAAAAATGTGCCTTGAAAGAATTCGATTGGAATTTAAAAACACTTTTTTGGTGTTAGGAAATGAATACTTAAGCTCTTTGCAAAACTGGTAACCACTTACGTGAAACACCTGATTCCATAATGAGGCGAGATAAATCATTTCAGCATAATCTCGACATCACAATTTCAAGAAACTTGACTCCTGGATTAGATTTTCTTCAAATTAAAAAAAAGAGTTCCCCATCCCCATGAATGTATGTATTCATTCATTTACTCATTCATTCATTCACTCATGACATTTAACAAACGTTGAATGACTATTATATACAGAGAAACACTCTTATGGCTCTTGAGAATTCTACTAGATCAATAAAACAAAACAAAATGAAATACAAAAAGCTTTAGCTTGATTTCAGTACAATTGGCGTCCATGCTTCACCTCATCTTACGCATTGCCATCAGAGTTATTTTTCTTTTAAAACTCTCATCTCATAGTGTCACTTCCTGGTTTCAAGCCTAGTCAGTAATTCTTGGCCCTTCAGAACCTGTTGCCACCTGCCTTTCTACCCCCCAGCGGAGCTCAGCCTTCCTGTACTACTCACTCTCCCCTGAAGATGCCAGGCACCCTCACTTCGCCTCCCCTGTCGTCTTGCTGCTTCCTCCTGGCGCGTGTCTTGCCCTTTCTCATTCACATAGTGAGTCTCCATTCATCCTCTGGATCCAACTCAAATGTCCCTCCTCTGCTGCTTTTCCTGACAACCTGGTCCCCCCCCAGCAGAAAAGAAAAAGAAAGTTTATCTTCCCAGAGCACTTCATGTTGCAGCATTTTATGTAATAATAATGTAATATAAAATTATTTTGATCTGTCTCTGACTAGAGTACAAATCCTTCCAGAATACAACTATATTTTATTCATCTTCATACTTTAGTCCCAGGATTCTGGCACATGCTTGGCCATTTATAGAAATTGGATGAAGAGAATAGAATGAGAGTAGGTGAGTAGGTACGTGCTAAGAGGAACTAATTTTTCAGGAGTGGTGGGTGGAGGCTTCTCAGAGGAGTTATATTTAAGTGGGGCGTGAGGAATGAATAGGAATTCTGAAGACAGCTACGAGCAGGGCTCAGGGTAGGTGGAGAGAAGGCATCACAGCAGAGAGAACTGGTGTGTCAGAAGACTTGACAGGGCATAGCCTGGTTGGAAGTTGCAAATAAATTTAGTGTCTTTAGAGTTGAGCATGCACAAGAATGGAACAGAGCATGTTTCAGAGCATGGGATGGCTTCATATTGCCATGGGCCCGTAGGTGTGGAGATTTTATTCTCCTGAGTATATCTCTGGGGAGCCACTGGAGGTGTGGCGGTCACCCCGGTGGATATGGTTGTATGGGCGATGAATGGACTCGGAAGGGCTTATTGGCAGGTGCTGTCACAGTTGGGGGAAAGAGACCAAGACCTGTCTAAGGCGGGTTACAGGGATGCTCATGTATTGCTATGACTCCTGGGCTGTACCGGAAGTTATCCGGCTTAGCTTGCTCCTTAGGGCCTTATTACAACTTTTTTGGATGCTGTCTGTTTGGGTCTCCTATAATCTGATTTTATGCCCTACACGTTCTCCCTTGTTCTCTCAGCTCTAGCTTCCCTGGCCTCTTTGCTGTTCTTTGAACAACCAAGAAAATCCCCCCTCAGGGACAATGAGTATCCTACTCCTACTGCCTGCACATACTTACTCCCTGCCAGCCTCCTTCAGTCTTTCTGCCTTGACCCCCATCTCACATAGCACCCCTGGTGGCCACTCTTTCACCTCTGATCCTTTTGTACTGTATTTTCATTCTTGGTGCTTACAGCTACCTGACATTACTTGTGTGTGTTTTCACTGCCCTGTTTCCTTTATTTAAAATTTAAGCTCCATGAGATTAAGTGCTTTGTCTTGTTCTTTGTTGTATCTCAGCACCTAAAACTATGCCTGACACATAACAGGTACTCCATAAATATGATTTAATCATTTAATAAATGAATGAATGTCACCAGTCCCCCCGGTTCCTCCACTGAGTTGTTCCACCTTCATGAGGACTGATGAACAGCCTCGAGGCCAATGTTTTCCAAAGTTTTTCACCTCACAATATAGAAAATATAATACTATTTGCATGGTATCAGGGTATATTGAAAGGGATTTGGAGAAGTCTATACGATGCTTGGCGAATAAGAAAGTAAGTACATTTCCTTTTTTTCTTTAATTCCAGTAAGGAAAAGAAAACCAAGTATTGGGGAAAATATTAAATATTGAATTTTCATAAAAGTTCCAAATAAGAATTTTGTATTTTTACAAAATTTTATAGCCATTATTACCTTGTGGCACAGCTGTAACCTATTTTCCACCCACCAGTGGGTGTTGGCCCCCCCATTGCCTTTTTCCATCCTGTCTGGATTTGGGAGTTTGCCTTTGGGGCAGGACTTGCTGGCACCACTGTGTCCCTGGCCCTGTCCCATACCCTCCTCTTCTACATGTGAGCTGGCCTGAGCCTTGAGGGCAATGTGCAGGACTGTGGCCGTGCTATGATGATAGGACTCTGCATGTGAATTGTCTGCCTTCCCCAGCATGAGAAAATAGTAAGTAAGTAATGTCTGTGCAAGTTGGGCATGTTGGAGGCCTCCTGGCTTAACCACAGCTGAGCAGTACCATCTGCTTGGGAACAGCCAATTTGTTGTTTGTTTTACACTGAGTTTATTAAAGTTACCCAAGGGAGAGTAGAAAGGGCCTTATTTGGAAACTTGTTTCCTTGAAAACCCACATGGTTTAGTGGAAAGAACACTAGAAAAGGCCTCCCAAGGCCCAGGTTCTAGGCCTGCCCACGGTCTGAGCTGTAAGATCTTATCAACTGCTGATGTCTCTGAGCTCTGGTGATCACAACTGCAAAATGGGAATAATGCCTTTTCCTGCTCAAGCGTCAGAGCGGTTGTGCGAATCACATTAAATCATGTAATGGCGAACTATAAGTGCACCGTATAACTCGGTAAGTTAGTTTTTTAAAAATACTGTTGTTAATCTTGGCTTTACATTGTTTAAGGGTTTCCGCACCTGCAGAGCTCTGTTGGGTGAAAATTAGATTTCCCATTGTAGATCATCCCATTGGGGTGGTGGCCAGGGCAATTCCTGTGCCTGTGAGTGTGTACCAAGAGTCAGTCCCTAAAAGCATTGGTCCAGGCTTTCGTATCCCGAAGCTTCGAAAGCCACTACATCTCTTACCCATTAAAAATGGAGACTCGTGAGTAAGAGTCATGCTTCTCTTTTAAGCCTGACAACTTGTTAAGTTATATATCCCTAAAATGAACTCATCGGCATCGACTCGTCAACAAGTGTTGAAATGAGGATATAGTTCTACATACATGACCAAAATCTCATTAAAGGTTACCAATCCTTTATTGGGACTATTGACACCTGATTCTCTTTTCTTCTAAGGGTTTAAAATATATAATCCAAGTCATTTATTCTCTTGCTAAACATTCCAGAAACAAGTGGAAACTTACTTTGTTAGTTTCTCTTCTTACACACTGGTATTTTCCAAAGGTGATTCAATTTAGTTGGTGAAATGATCTTTAGTTCAAGTCTCATTGGCAAGGTATGGTGTTCCAGTCAATGAACACCAGTGAGAAGCCGCTGCTGTAATTCTTAGATATCTTTGTTGTTATTGTTTTGTTTTGGTTTAAATATTAGGGAGCATCAATGGCATTAAAGATATACTGTATTTTCTAAGCATTGTATTGCTAATGAGGGTTTTTATTGTTTTGATAATCCTGTTGTTGAGAAGTTGTTTGATTACTATTTTTTTTTTAATGTCTCTGTGTTTCCTGGGCATTTATCTCAATCAAAACTTTCTTTCTTATATCCTCTGCAAAAGTATTGAGAGAATAAGAGTGTTTTAAAAAATTATCTTAAACTGCTCACATTTTTGAAAAACACAGATATTTTCAACTTCATGTTTTGAGTCTCAGGTGAAGAGTATAAGAGAGACTGTAGAAAACATTACTTTTGGAGAAAGTTCCTATTTTGGTTCCACAGATTGAATATCAGATTTTCCTTAGAATTTGACAGCATATGGAAATTGACATCCCCTGAAATTTGGAGACACCAAAATAGAAAGTAAGGCCAGATTTATTTTACTTTTAGTAATCTGGCTCTATTACCTTGAATAAACTAGTCTTTAGAGGATTATTTTCTCATTCTAAGATTCAGTAAACTCATTACAGACAATATAGAAAATCTAAAAATATATAAATAAGGAAATAAAATATAATGGGTAATTCTACAACCCAGATATAATGGTTGGTGTTTCAATATATTTCTTTTCTATATTTTTTTAAATGCTTCTCAAATCTCTCTCTCTTTCTCTCTCTCTCTCTCTGTGTATATATATATATATATTTTTTTTTTTTTTAAATCGGGCCTTGATTTGTTTATACTCATATTTTGCTTTTTCTTTTACCATTATATTATAAGCATTTATAGAAAGAATGAACTGAAAAAAAGGCATTAAATATTCAATAGTATATTAAAAGGCTGTATATTATTCTTTATTTGGGCATGATATAATTAATTTTACTGCTCTATTATCATTAGGTAGAGACACATTTTTTACTATTATTAATAACCCTTGAATGACTATTCCCATAAACGAATTATTTTTATTTCAGTTTCCTTGGAACCATCAAAACTTTTTGTATTCCTCTTATCAACTTGAATTTTTTTCTGTATCAAAGATGCTAACCTTTATTGAAGCAAGTTTTCACTTACTAGTTAGAATGTTAGAAACATTAGTTTCATTTAGTTAGGAACATTAATTAGAATATTTTTCAAAATTTTCTTAGCTATTTTTCACTCCATAAATATTTATGGGGTTCCTCCTCTGGGCTAGGGCTGCTAGGCAGCAAGATAGATGTGTCCCTGCCCTCACCAGACACACAGCATAAGTCTAGAGAAGGTCTTATATTTCTTCTTAAACTGAATTCTAAAATCACTTTGGCAAGTTAGAAAAAATGCAGAGATTTTAATTGTAATAACACTAAACCCGTGAAATAGAGAAGAATTGACACCCTTACAAAATTCAGTCTTCTATACCTGAGACACAAAAGGCCTATTTGTGTATTCTTTTATGATTTTCAGTGAAGAGCTATAGTAGTCTTCATTTGTTCCTGAGTATTTGTTTTTAATTACAGTTTTCGCTGGGGTGAATTCCATGTTGTTGTTGCACTTTGAAAAACCTATCTTTTTTTTTTTTTTTCTATTTTCTGTTATCGAAGAAAAGGATTCATTTTTGTATATTTGGCCATTTTCTAGAACTTTCTTTTCAGTTCCTCTAAGAGACACACATAGTGCATCTTTGTCACTACCAATTGTATGAAGCTGAGCAAGTTATGCAAGTCTTGGTCTTGGTTTCTCAGTGTGTGAGAAAGGTCATAAACCCACCTGATGGAGTTGTTAAGATCTAATGAGCTATGTAGTAAAGAACTTAGCACAATGCCTGACACGTAGTAAGCAGTTAATAAGTGATAGATTGTTCGTACCATTTCCTTAAGTTCTTTAAATCATTTACTTCTTATTTCAATTTAGCATAATGTCTCCCACTACAATTAATACTTTTTCCTTTGTAAACTTAGATACTATATTATTCAAAGTATAAAACTGTATTGCTGGTGGTGGTGTTATTGTAATTATATGGTAGATTTTACCTATTATATTATGATTCTTTTTGTTCCATTTAAGTGTTTAATTCTAATTCTTCTATGTCTAATATTATAGTTGTGACCCCAGCTTTGTTTTTATTGTGATTGTGTGATATTGAAGGATATCCTTTTCTTTTTAATCTTTCTTGGTCCTTTTGATTTAACGGTGTTTCTATTAGGAGCGTACATCCAAAATGGTTTATCCCAATCTCAAATATTTTGTTTAAAATAGTTCTCTGTATTAATAATTGGTGTGGTAATTGTATCTCACATTTGTTGGAAACATTTTTATGCTTTCTGATTCTTTTGTTTCTGTTGCTTTATAGATTGTTTCTTTTTTTCTTTCTTTCCTCCTTACATCCTTCTTCATTTCTTCCTTCTTTTTGCTTTTTCCCCTTGTTATTTATTAGGTATACAATTGTTTTTAACAGTAGTAACTACCTTTACATTAAAAAAAAAAAAAAAAAAAAAAAAGAACTTCTTGAGCCTGTATTTCTCTAATTACCAGCATGGAGAAAAGGCTGTTTTTGATTAGCCACTGTGTAAGATGAGGAAATGGCCTTTTACTACTTTCCTTTCATTAAATCACTTCCCAGTTTGTGTTACTATATCTCAGGTGTTAGATCTGGATAATAAATGTTAAATAATGATTTTTTTTAAAAAAAATATCATTTTTCTCTCACAAGAACCATTTTGAAAAATATTAATTCATCCTAATAATTACATTAAAAATTTAGATTTAATATTGCATTTATTTACCACCATTTATTTCATATCAATACTATGCTATTTGCATTTAAAAAAATTTTGAGTATTCTCTCAGCTTAAATATACCTTCGAGTAATTTCTTTTTAAAAAAAGACATATGGGTTGTATACTTTCTGAGCCCTTACGTGTCTGAGAATATCTTTTTGTTGCCTTTGTGTATGTACCGCAATTGCTCGTATATAGAATTCTTGGGTCACAAACGTTTCCCCATAAAATTGAGTAGACATTGTCTCACAGTCACATACTATTTAATGAAGCCTAACAGAAGTGTATGACCAGCTTGACTTTTTCAGTTTGTTAAGTAACCTATATTTCTTTTCAGATACAAATAGGATATTGTTATATTCTTAGACCCCCCCTTCCTCCCTTTTTTATAGGTGTCCATATGCGGGCTCTCCATTTTCTGACTCCTGTAGTCTTTGTTTCCTGACTCATTGTTTTTTGTTGTTCTTTTTCTCTAGCCTCTAGAAATGTACCTTGTATTGGCTTCAGTGTCAGTGACCAGTATTTTTTCCACACGGTCTATGCATTTCCTCTTTAATGAAGATTCATTCATAACAGAATTCTGGATCCCTTTCAGTCTTTTGTTAATTCATTCAACTCCTTTATCACCTACACATGCATCTCAACTCTCTTTTCAAACCAGTCTGTTTCCTGATCATTTTATCATTGATCTCTTTCTTTTGAGGACAGATTTTCTAAAGTTTTGTTGGAAACACTGAGATGATTTTTTTCTTTAATTAAGGAAAAAGCCCTTTTTTGTGCTTTTTCTCTGTTTTTTCTATGCTGTTGTCCTCTGAGTTTATGTTGGAGAATCTTCTGCCAAACTGTTTTGGGTTGGTTTGCTTATCCAAGAGTGAGATGTGATCATCCAGATCAGGTTTTGTGACTATACCATGCCCGGTCAGTGAATTCTTCTTGGAGCACCACAGTTTTCCTTGTTAGCAGAATTCCTCTCAGATCTCAAGCTTATGGCCAACAGTCCAGTATCAAACAATCATCTATCTTGTGACATTCTTTTGAACTGGGGAGGAGCTTTCTGTTTTGGTTATCTCAATTTGAATACTTTCAAGCATCATTCAGATATTCTCATTCCAGAAGTAATACATAAAATCTGTAACATCCAAACAGCATCTCTTCTAGGGCTCTTTTTGATTCAGACACTTTTATCTTAGATGCAATATGTCACTGCCTGTTGCACCCCTTTGTGTAATGTCTTACTAAAATTGAAGCCTATGAAAGAACACAGGACCAGAGGGACTGACAGGGGTTGAGAATGGGGTGGCACAGTGGAAATGGATAAGCTGTGGTTATCTCATAAAACAACTTCTACTCAGTTCCTGATTCTGTGGTCAGCAGGGCCACCATGTTGCTGGAAAGAGGTATACAGTGAAGGTGAACAAAACCCCCCAACTTTTTTACCCTCTAAAAAAGGGTAAAATGTCAAAAATGTCATCATTTTTGGATGACATGAAATTTCTCCTGGAGTATGTCAGATTATTTATTAATATATCTGGTTTCCACAGCTATAACAACTTGTCTTTTTTCCCTCTGTGTTTCAAGGGTATGAAGAGAAGGGTAAATTGGATGCCCCTGAATAACCCCTAACCTAACACAGAAACATACATAGTATGATACGTAAAGAGAAGCTCCCCAAGGGCTGAAGATAAAACAGTGAGCAGAGAGTACACCTTCAGTATAAAGTGGCCATTAGAGGATCAGAACCAAGGCTTCTCTGAGGATCCAAGGGTGGTGGCCTCAGTATCATTCATGTGAGAATATTGGATACAATTGTTATGTTCATATTAGAGAATCTAGAGGACTTACCATGCATAATGAGTAAAAGGAATGTATAAATGGGAATTGGCAGGGAGCTTTATGAAACTGAGGATCTGGGATTTTGGGTCAGCTGATGATATCTGGAAGATCTTTGCAATTCTGTTTATTAACCTGCTTATTCCCTAAATTAAATAATCTATTCACTGAAGTCTCAGCTGTGTGTTGAGAATAATGTTTCAGGAAAACTGTCTTTAGATTCTCAAGTTTTGAGCATCCCAAGGGAGCCATTCTTAAAGCTATCTCTCATTCATGCATGCAGCTTTTGAATTCACATTCTTGTCCCTGTTCAGAATAGAGCAGCTGTTTCTGCAACTGCAGGAGACTCTCCCACTTAGACTGAGGTCTGTCACTGTCATTTTATGGCAGACTGAATGTAGTGTTGGTTGTCAGTTTCAGAAAGAATTAGATATTGCCTGCTGTTGTACGTATTTAATCTAGAACTCCTTTTCAAAGCACAATTGGGATCCCTCCTCTGAGTCCCCCTCCTTTATTCCTTGGGCTCCCTGATTGGGAGGAATCAAAAGGCACCTTAGCGTCTTCCAACCTTGAGATGGCCACACTTAAATGGTGGGAAACATGAAGCCAAATCTAGAATCAGGAGGAAGATTTGGGAAGTGGTATGTAGATAAGGGTTGTATGGTCAGGCCACCCAAGATGGCTATTCTCTTGCTCTCTGTACATCCCCTGCTGCACCAGGGCCTGCTTCAACTACACCCTGCTCACACGACTGATCTTCCTACGTACTTGCTCTGGCCCCAGTTAGTGATCGTTGTAGCCTTTAGATCAGAACATCTCCACCATGATAGCTTATCAAAGGGACGGTGAGGGACGTGCCCCTCTGCTAGTTTCCCTGGTAACTGATAAGGCAACCTGCCATCAATTCCCCTATAACTGCTAACCTTCCCCTCCCCCCCAGGAGCGAGGACTTGGTGGGATGTCACTCCAGGACCTTGCTTCAAACATGTAAGATCCTCTGAGCCATTAAACCAGTGATGTCTCTGTCACTGACTCCGGGCTCTTTCTTCAGTCTTGAGGATGGGCAAGTACAGGGCATGTAGGCCCGTGGGGTGCAGCCCAACAGTTGGTAACCAGAGCCAAAGGGCCAAGGTTTATACCACCCAGTTTACCTGTCCTGCTCACGCAGGTGGCTCCCTAGACCTCAGGAGCTGACGAAGGGCCAGAAGGACTACTTAAAACTCACCCGGAAAGCTGAGCCCAGAGAGCAGGACGGATGGCCCAGGAGACTCAAGAAAAGAAATCTGGTCAAGAGAGGCAGTCTCTGGCTGTGACAGACCATTAAACCCTATGAAAATAAGACTTATGGCCGAGCCATTTTGAAAGTTCTGTATTTGGCAGAAACACTTTGCTTTGCAGTCAATAACCTTATGATTAAAATAAGGTCTTTGTTCAGTAGGAGAGCTGGCTGAACACTTTATCTTTCCAAATGCCCTCCCATTTATTCTGAATTAGCCTGTTCACACTTCAATGGATAGAAATTTCCATTTTAGGTTTTTATATATGATTATGCGTTGCAGTTGAAGCGTCCTTTTTTGGAAAAGGTTTTACAATGTGATTTTATTTGTTTGCCAGTAAAATTTATTACCATAATACTTTTACCATCCTCATTTAATCTTTAGACTTCTCTTTAAAAAAAAGTCAATTCACCGTTATGCTTGCTACTCACACTGAGGTGGCTGGGAGGTCCAGTTTCACCGTGTATACACTCTTATTGGCTTTGTCTTGAATATTTTATTCTGAGGACAGTGAAATCAGATTTTACAGAAATAAATCATTTAGCCATATTAAGATCTGAAAGAGTTATAAATGGTTTATTGTCAGCCATTATTGTGAAAATAGAGAAAGAGGAAAAAAAAACGACCCCACACTATCATCTAAACATGTCAATTCTTCAAAATTGTGTTGAGGAAAAGCTTCTTTTTCTTATTTTGAAACAACAAGATTGGGTGAATAACTTACATCTGGTTTATTTCCTCTTCAGCTGTTCTCTCATAGTCACTTTTAATATGAATATACATTTCTGAAACAATAATTGTTATTTCTAGGGAGTATACTGGGAAATAATACCTCTTGTATATGTATAAGAAGTATAAAAGAAATATTCCTTTATATGATTTTATATATAGATTATACATATAGATGAATTTCTCTGAATTTATTATTTATTTTAAAGTTTAAAATATTTCTGTGGATCTCAGAAATAAAGCATATAGTCCATTTCCGTATTTTTTTTATAAAACCTCATATGAAGACCTAGTTAGTTGTTCATTCTTTTGCCTATGGATGTATCTTCACTCACATATGTATGTGGATTTATTTGTTTTAACATTCATCGCATGACAATTTAAATCCTGGGAAATCACTGAAATTTATTTGGGTCGAATGTTTCACACCAAACTCAAGTGCACCTAGGAGACCCTACCTCATATCTAGGAAAAATGGGTCCATCACTGTTAACTCATTGGTCATTGATTTTATAGAAAAATTTTAATTAATTTAAATTCTCAATATTTAGAATTTTTTTCTGAAATGATTGATCAATCCCATTGTATCATAGAGTTGTCCCTAAAAAAGAAAAAAAGAATAATAATGTAACTAATGCTCAAGCTCTGCGCAAAGTACCTTCTTACTTCCCATCCAATAAAAGTTCTCTTTAAGTTCTTAATAGATGCTGAATTTTTATTTTCATGTTGTTAAGGCACAGCAGGTATTTTAAACTCAAGTTTGTATCATTGTGCTTGAAGATATAGTTAATAGGAAAGGTGCTATGCAAATAAAATCAAATTCTATATTCTACTATATATCCATATATCCATATACAGATCATCAGTCCAAATTTATATTCCTCTAAAAATATTTGTAAATGTTACTCCAAATACACATTTGGTAGATTCATTATTGAATCTTTATATAAAATTCATCTTCTATAAGCTGTTTAGAATCTTTAGAATTCTTCAGCATGCCTTAATAATTGTGTTTGAGTAATGTTTTACATTTATAGGAGTTTTAAAAAGGCAGGTGCAATGTGACATATCAGAAGAAGCAAATTAAACTCTTGTAAAGCACAGCTGGAATGCTAAAAATGTGTATTTGTAATTTAAATATGTGACACCATCACACTGTAAAATCAGTTCATAATTAGAAAACATCTGTTTTTTCCAATATGATGCCTAATAGTATATTTAAATAATTTAGAATGCAATAAGAAAAAAAGTCAGGGAACAATAAGTGATTCATGGACATTTCTTTCCTTTTGTTTTAATGCCCAATAGGAGATCTTAGAGGAACCTAGCCCTTTGACATAACTATCATTTTGCAGCTACTTTTTGAGTAGAGTATAATCATCAATGATGAAATGCATATGCCAAACATATGTGCTGTTGTGACCTTAGCGTGTTAGTCAAAAAAATAAATAAATAAATGAAACCAGGTTGTGTAGGTTGTAGTGTTAGAAAGGATTTACACACTACTATTTTTCTCTCACTCCACTCCTTTTTTTGTTGTTTGTTTTAATTGAAAGACGTTGAAACAAATACAAGTTGATTATTTTCACAGGAAATTTATGTGAATGTATTGCAAATACAGAGGAACTGTTGAGTTGTATGAATTCTGGAAATATACTTGAACCAGGTAAAATGTTGAGTTAAAACTTATCAGGATCAATTCGAGTTTAGCTAATAAAGTTTGAACAAAACCACAGTTTCTCAAATGAAGTTAACATGGTAGATTAGCCACACATCTGTCATCAGTGTTCGCATAGGAAGGTATTTATATATGTGTGATGAAAACTCGAATGGGTATTTTTATTCTAACTGAAATGTGCACGTTGAATAGTCTCTTGGTTTATTGGCAGTAAATTGTGTAACTTTTTTTTTTTTTTTTTTAACCACAGTCCAAGTATTTGTTTCAGATATGGACAAACCAAATGTGTCCTGGGAGGTTCTGTTTTTGGTATTACCGGCTTGTGTCTGGAAAGGTTTGCAAATGCAAAAAATAAATAAATAAAAAGCAAAGCAAAAAAAAAAAAAAAAAAAAAAGCATTTGCACCAGCTAAGAAACTGAATAAAAGCAGTCAGTAATACAGGTCAAAAGTACTTTTTAAGCTCAGTCGCCAGGCTGTGGTGAGTAAATTAAATGCAGCAAGACCTGACTTAGAAGGAACTTTGCTGGAGGGAGGCGGTGTATTATAATGCACAGACTCACCTTTCTATTTTCAATGCAGTTTTAGCACTTTCATTCTTGGGGGGTGGTGTGGGGGTGAAAACTCACTTTTTTGCTGGGTTAGAGTACACAAAGTTAATCTGCTACCATTTATATTCATCTACTTTGAATCGCCTTGTATCCACCTTTGCTGCCGCAGCCCACCACTCGCCATTCATCAGTTTACGCATTGTGCGCCAGGGCAAATAATGACAGAATATCTAGCTAAAGAAGGGGTACTTAATCAGCAATCAAGATTCAATTTGTTTTAATTTTAGCAGGTGTTTGTGAGGTACATTGATGGGAGAGATAATATGTGCTGCTTTCATTAGCTCTCTTGTTTTTGTGCTTGAACATTTAAGAGCCAGATGTTCGGAGGTGAGCTGATCAGAATATTAAGTCTCCAGAGGTTGGTTTCCATAGTGTTTTACATTCCTTTCTTTATCTCCCTCGATTCACCCTGAGCTCTGAGGTGCAAGTGCTTGCAATGACAGACACTATCTCTGTGTCCTGTTCAACTAAGTCTTTAAATTAGTGGCTAATTCTAGGCATAAAATAGTTTAATAATCTGTCATTAATTCTTGGACTCTAGGTCAGCCTCGTTTCTCATTCAAAAGTCTTTCCCCTGGTAATCTATTTTAGAAATTATTTGTGTAAGCAGTTGGTATTTCATCAGGATATTTTCCTGAAGCAAAAACACAGGAACCACATAAGCTGCAAAGGTAATGACCCCATCATCTTGTTAAATCAATATCCAAACTTGATCAGTGCTCTGTCATCAGCTAGTCAAAACACAACAGTGATGACAACATCATGGCATGAACAATAATAGCAGGGTCATTCGAAACTGGTAGCTTTGCTGAGTTCGAAAGTTATTACTTCTTGCGAAGAAGTGTGAATATTCCTACATGAAATTATTTTATAATGTAATATAAGATTACTATGTTACTGTTTGCAATAAACCATTAATAGGACTTGGAGAAGATCTAATCAGTAGTTAGGCTTTGTTTTACAATTTTAACTCAATTGTAACTGAATTTAGCTTTTATTTAATTGCTTTTCTAGTTACGTTTTGATAAGCTGCACATCTTCTTTTTTTCTTTTTTTGGTTCTCCCATATGTTAGGAACATGAATTCCCTTTCTACTGAAAAACAAACCTACCAATAAAGAGTTAATTGAACTGACACTGGCAAGATATTTTCTCCCACTATTAATTGTTCTCTGTTTACTTTGATGCTCAAGGATTGTAGTGTTTTACAAGCATATTTTCTTAATTGTGTCACCTTGTACTATAAGTATGTCAGAGGGGAAACATTTGCAAGTGATTAGATATGGACCTATGTGTCACCAAATGTATGAGGTACATACCCTTATAGGATATAATTGTGATCTTTTAATATGCGGCCATTGACCCAGACTTGTTATTATCTATTATAGTTTATAATAATGTATCTCTTTATGATTAAATGATGATGCCCGGCAGAACACTATGATTAGCATTTCAGTTATTTATAGATTATGTCAGAGCAGTAATAAACATAAAATGCTGTTAATGTGTGGCTAATGAAATCTGGACATGAACAAGTTTATGAATTGATATAATTCATTTGAGTGTTCTAACTGAGCTTCTGGCTCTCCTCATAATTCAAAAGCTTAGCAGGGTTCACCGATTAGGTGGTAGACTTAATTTGCTACAAAAAGTCAATGGGTTTTCATCGTCTTGGGCCATCATACCCAGCATGGCTGATTGCATAAGGACTATACAAAGTAATTCTCATAAATATATTTATTAAGCTTAACATGTTTTGTAAGGATAGGGCAGAATCAACTATTACACAATATATGTAGAACAAAAATCACAGTGTTAATTAGATACCCAAAAAGATATATACGGCAAAAATCATGAAAGGCTAGAGAATTATTTGATTATTATAGGAGGAAAAGACTGGGGTGATTCGGAAACAAATGCTGATGAAGGCTGCAAAATGAGGGTGCCTTTTTCCTCCTTCGGGATACTCGTCAAGCTCACATTAAATTCCATTTGACCAGCAATGACTGGAAGCTGCAAGTTGCATTTCTCAGGCTGTTAGTACAGGCTTCATGTCTATAGCTCAATTCCAGTCTCCAAGGAAAGTTTGTGCTTTGTTGTAATGATGTTGATATATTTGTTGGAAAAGGCTGTTTTTAGACCAAATGTGAAATCATGATTTCTTCTCAGGAAACAAAATCCGAAGATGTCTCTTAGGTTCTTAGAGGTCAATCTTTATGGCTAGACAGAGACCACTCACCCTTAGCTTATGGAAAACAGTTTCTGAACTCTCAGGCAGCAGGGGCTGGCTCCTTGATACCCACACTTGCATAGAATACTGCTAAAGAGCCATAGCTGATGCATTTAAAAATAAGTCAGTTTTGAATGTTATAATGTGAAGAGAAACAATGCATTGATTTTCCAGCTTCAGTTTGAATGTAAAATATCTGGTTTCTTCACTGTTTTAGTCTGTTTAATTTAGGCACCACTTCCATAATACCAGATCTTGCTTTTTACTAATTCATCAAGGTTAGGAGGCAAAACTAGGACAAAGGAAAGGATGATTCAAGGTGGCAGATTTGGGGTCAGGATAATAGTAATAATAATAACCACTATTACTATTTCAGCCAACACTACCCATAACAGTAATGATCAATAAAATAAGTTGCCTCTGATTGAGCTACCTTGGGGATATTCAAGTAGAAGCTGAATGATTAGATGAATGATAGAAATCCAGACTTGATCAGAATTTCCCCACATGTGTTCCATGGATTATCAGTACCTCAAGATGCTCTATTTGATAAAAATGTATATTCAAATTAGTGTGGGAAAACAATCTACTCCACTATGTGACCCCTACTCCAATAATTAATCTAAAATTAATATGACTACTTAATCCAGACAAGAAATAGTTAAAGGATATAGTAGATGTTCAATAATTTTTGTGTGTGTGGAATGAATATATCCATTAATTACAATTTCCTGTAAAGTTCTTTATTGCTGGGATTGCAGCAGTTTTAATGCAAGCCAAGCTTTTGCATATTAAATACAGTTGATTTTGTTACTTGTCCTGCAGCTGTGGCATAAGGGTAAGTTTTTGTTTTTGTTTTTTTAAAGGAACTAGGAAAACATTCAGGAGAATGGAATCTTTCACTCCTTGTTGACAGATTTTCCCCTAAGGATATTCTGTCCTCAGAGTATACATTTATCCTAAAATCTTTTGGGACAGGATACATAGGCCTTCTCAGAGTTCTGTGGGTAGAGAGTGGAGAGTTGAGGCTTCCTTGGGGCTGGAGGGCTAAGAAGGAAGGGAAGGACCAGTGAGACCTGAGATTGAGAGCAGGTTATGAAGACCCAGATGAGGGATGAGGAAGCTGGTATTGGATGGGAGGCTATACTTTGCAGCTGGCCCTTACTCTTATGTTATGTTATTCCTTCTGCTTAAAATCTACTTACACCGCTTCTTCACTCTCAGCTTTTCTCCTCCTCTTCTCATCTAAGAAAATTTCCTGTTTCCCTTTAAGATTAAGCACAAAACTAGTATCACTGCCTCTATGAAGATTTCTTGGGCTTGTATTCCTATCTTGTAACATTGTGTACCTACTTCTACTACTTGACTAGCCATGTTCTATTGGAAGTATGTTTATCTGTCTATAACTATTGCTTGAGTTTATCAAGAGTAGGGTCTGTGTTCTATCCTGCTTTCTGTGTGTTCCAGTGCCTAGCAAAAGTACCTAGTGAGTGTGATCTACAAGGTGATGAGCTTGGAAAGAAAGCAAGACCGTAGGGAGGACAAGATGGTGTCCTTGGAGCTATGAGTCCCAGTCTTTGGAGTCTGACAGCATAAAATTACCTAGAGTTTTTAAAAAGTATATGAGGCTAGAATCCATTCTCAGTCAATTCATTTCAACTGGGTAATGCCTATAAGCTTGTATTTGGGAAACAAACAAACAAAAAGAACATGAAACAAATATTTCCCCAGGGAATTGAGTACCCTCTTTTTGGCCCAGAAGGCATCAGACATTAACTTTAAGTCCCAGTACCTCACCAGGAAGGATAGTCATGAGAAGTATATGAAAACCTGAGAGGAACTGGAGTCACCCAGACTTGAGTTTTTGCTTCTATTCAGCTGTGGATGGAAGATCTTACTAAACCCTTAAAAAAGAGGGGATCAATAAAGAAATACAACTGGGAAGGATATAAATATATATACATGTATATGGTTTATGTATGTGTATGTATGTGTGTATAATATATATAGATATATATAATATATAATGTTTATATGCAAACATATCTTTGTTTATTGCTTGATAAAGCCATATAACGTTTACCTGTAGGGTTTTGCTATGTTAAATCAGTAAAGCTAAGTTGGAAATTTCCCTAGTGCCAAACTACAGACTTCTACAGGGCCTCAAAGGTAGTAATGGAGGTTCTTGAGTTTTTTACAATATTTCCAGGAACTTAATTACCTGTGATAAGGCTGCCTATGCTGACTTAAATGACAAGTTTCACGCCTTTGATTTTAATAAAATCAACTTAATGTGGTACCCCTGATTTGCTCATGATGTTGTACACTGAAGACAGAAATATCTATACATGTATGTACAATAAATGTCTTCTTACCTGACCTGGTTGGGACTGGTAGTTGTTCAAATTACTGGTAAAGTTGATAAAATCGAGAGTCATAAAAATAATATCTATATATAGGAAACATTTTATTTTAACTTAAAACTTTGAATATGAGTCCAATGATTGCAATTTCAGTCTTTTTTGCATAAAGTATGCTAATGATCTAGCCTTTATGATTTTCAATTCCAATTTCTTTAAAATAGAATAAAAATTACAGATGCTTCTCAAGAAATCTGAAAGCAGAATCCTTCAGGTTTTTTTTTAATAGCTTTTTTGTTGTGGCTTTTCCCAAAGCTAATACTATAGCCTTTGTGTGTGAGCACACGCACGTGTGTGTGTGTGTGTGTGTGTGTGGTGGGGGGGGTAGCTCAGCTTTATCTATTTTCCCAAAGCATTGAATGTAGTTTCATTGACACAATAATTCTTTATTTTGCCCTCATATCTCATTGGTTTGGGGGCCATTACAAGTGCTTTTACACATATACGAGTACACATACAAACATATATTTGATTTACAACATATTTAAAATTAATCATGTTTTAATACAACTTGTTTACTTGTTAGAACGTTTGAGAAAAAAGAAGTCTTTGGCAAAGAAAGTTAAAATTATTTTTTAATGAATTCCTAGATTCCAGAGTCATAGTTTAAAGAAACACATTCTTAGGTAGTTTAAGTGGAAATGGCTGACCAGTAGGTTATGACCTAGGAGTATGGGTGAGAATAAACTCTGCTCCAACATTCAAATTTCTGCTAGGGAGACACTCTTAATGCAGCTAATGTTACAGGAAAGGTCTTTTTCTACCTGGGATAGGCAGCAGTCCAGATCTTGCAAAATTGTGTCTCAATGTATGTGCTCTTATAGTAATATTTTGCATTTATAGAATAAAATGCTTCCAACTTTTTATTAGATTCTTCATAAAATTCTTTTTTTTTTTCTCATAACATCTGTTAAGAAGTGGCTGAGGTCCTTTACTAAAGGTCTTTATTGAAGGCCTTTTCTCTATCCCAGAATCTATTCATGAAAATATTTCAATTCTGCGTACTTTGTTTGAGGAATATCCATTTGCCATAAGTAGAGCCAAACACTGAAGTCTCAGTGGGCCAGGAGTCTCCTCACCTGTTGTAGTTCAGAAGTTTTAAATTGCAAACCTAGCAATTAGGCTGGGATGTTACACCTTTAGAGAATGTTAGTGAACAACTATTCACGTCCTCTTCATTTCCCAGCCCCTGTCCATGTAGGTATGTTTATGTGACTCATTCTTACCCATATATCACTTCTAGGCTAAGGCAGTTAAAAGTGGGTGGACCTTCTATTTTCTTGCTGTATCTCTTTCTTTCTGCCTTTCTTCCTCTTCTTCTCTCCCTCACTCTTTCCATTGGTGTATTAGACGTGAAGGACATTAGATGGAGGATTGCAACATAGAAGTGGTCCACATCTGTGGGTCACCTAGTAGAGAATTATCCCAGTCAAAATGGGTGTGTGCTGGTGGAGGGTAGGCTGGGGTGTTAAGTTACTGACATTTCAAGGTTTATTTGTTACCACAGCATATATTAGCCTGTCCTGAATGATCTAGTGGTTCTCTGTAGCATGAAGTTCATTGAAGGAACCAGAAGAATTTCAGCTTAATATGTTCTCACCTAGAACATGTTTCTATAAAATACTACCAACTATACTGATGAATCAAACCCAGCAAAAACAGTTATGAATAGCTATTTTTGTATCTGTAAAGTCTGGTTGTGAGTATACAGGTAATCAAGAAATTAAATTAAATTAAAACGGACCAGTTATAGTAGCGCCAACAAACAGCGACAGAGGCCCTGATTTTTCCCTCCCCGCCTCCTCATTCTTGATGTTTATTAGGTACTTACTAGCTTCTGGGTATTTTCTAAGAGCTTTACTAGGATAGTCTAAATTAATCCTCACAATAACCCAGTGAGGTAGGCGGTATTATTTTCCTCGTTTTACAGATCAGGAAACTGAAGGCCAAAGAGGGACATTGACCAAGGTCACGTTGTTGGTGAGTGAGAGGATGAGATATGAAACCCAGAGAGTCTGCTGCCAGAGGCTGTGAGCTTAACCCCTACATTATGTTAGCTAAGCCAGAGTATTTTAAATGATGTCTACAATTGTGGATTTGTAGATTTATATGCATAGTTCTGGGCATGGAACCAATTCTCCAAAAAAAAAGTATTGGTGAATTCCTTGATGTGGGGCTTCCAGAAATCAACTCATTCTGGTCTCTGGGTTGATAAGGTTGAGGGTGGTGAGGAGCAGTGCCTCATTCAGGACTACTGAAGTACCTCTGTTGTTTGCAGCTCACCTTCATTTGGCCTCTTCTTTCTTGCTCAGAAATTCTGGTGGCTCCTTAAACCCAGAGAGACACCAAATGTTCAGAGCTCCTTTGGGAGAAGAAGGTTATGTGTAGACTGGATTTGAAAAGCCCTGTACCACAGAAATATGCTCAGCCTGGGGCATACAAATTATCGTAAAATACCCTGTGGCCATCTCCAAAGCTTGAGTAACTTCCTTTGCCCTGTTTGCAAGATTCTACCGATCTAACCTTTTTTTCTACTCTCTTTGGGCCACAGACTCTGTAAAACAAAGGAATTGGTCTAAATGATGTCCAGGATGCTTTGCTTTGCCAGCCAGGCAGATCATCTCCACCATCCATATTTCTTATTGCTCCTCTAATATTCCTTTTCCCACGTAGTGAAGAGTGTTCAACCACTGGGGTTAGACAGACCTGAATTTAATCCAAACTATACCACTTAATAGAGGTTTGTTCCTGGGAAACTTACTACTAAATCTCTGCAAATCTCTTCCATCCCATATCTCTCAATTATGACATGAGTATAATCACACTGACTTAGTACAGCTTGGCCCATAATTGGTTCTCAGTGAATGGTAACTTCCTTCACCTTCTAGTTTCTGTCCGTCTGCACCTGTATCATATTTCAAAGCCTGACTTTTACTGCATCTCTTCCTTGAAGCCTTCTCTGATGAATTCAACCCACTCTCTATTATTTCTCCTCAAATTGCTTTTGCACTTATTTTCCTGTGCTCCCCAAATAATCCTTCATTATACTTGACATCTGAGCTGACATCCATAATCAAATCTTGTTTAGTCCTTCTTCTTTGTGTTGATTGTCCAGTGGTGTTCAGGTTGAGGGTAAGGAGGCTTTTTCCTCCTGCATTTCCCATAGAGTTGGGCACATAATAGGCAGCCAGTACATACTTATTTTAATTGTCAACTCATTTATCTTTGCTATAAACCAGCACAAAAAGATGGGGACAACTCAATTTAACAATGGCTTAATTCATTTTTGTAAGACACTGCGTATGGAAACATAGGAGAAGATTATGTGTAGACTGGATTTGAAGAGCCCTCTACCACAGAAAAATGCTCAGCCTGGGGCATGCAAATTATCTTAAAATACCCTATGGCCAGCTCCAAAGCTTGAGTATCTTCCTTTGCCCTATTTGCAACATTCTGCTGATCTAACCTTCTTCCCCAATGGGGAAGAAGTTGTGATGCAAAAAAAAAAATGAGTGCAAAATAATTACTATAATGCAACTTGAGAAATAGAAACACAGACATCCAAAAGATGGAAAAAATACACCTGGTTTGGAAAATTAGAAAGGATGAATGACATGGTTTCCATTACAATGGGCACTGTCTATTATTACATTCTATCCATCGCTAGTCCAACTGCTTCATCATCAAATGTAACTGAAAAACTGCACCAAATTCATCTGGAATTGAATTGTAGGGGCTCAGCCTTGAGTGCATTAGGAGGGCGTTCCTTCTGTCCCCCTTGGAATCCAGGTACTTATTCTAATGGCCCCTAATGTCTTGGGCCTCCCCTTACCCAACGTATCTCTTTAAAAGTAAATCTTCTAATGAAAGGATATTTGTATATAAATTTGGAATTACATGTGTTTTAATTTTTAAAAAGCTAAACAGATATGTAGAGTGGAAATGTAAAACGTACACTTGTGAAAAAATCATCTGTGATCATTCCAGGACCCGTGCAGAGACATTTAACATTCTTTCTTCCACATGTCTCTGACCCAACACATGACTCTGTGAGCATTTGCTCCCTTATCTCCCACATCAGCCTCTGTTCAGTTACCTTTCAGTATCATTCACACTACACACATTGTTTTACAGTGGAACATAAATCTTTTTCCTGCCTCAGCAAAAAAGTGCTTGGTGTAATCATACATCACCAGTTCCAGCCATATTTTGCTGATCCTTTTTTTTTCCTTTTTTAAAAATTTTAAACTTCTGGGCATTATTAGTTTTTGCCATATTGTTCCCACGCATAATTTTTGCCTTCCCTTTGAAGATAAACCATACCTTCTTCCTTTTCTGTATTGAGTTAAGGAGAAAAAAAGATTTGAAAAGATTTGTAATTAAACGTATTACTTGCTTCAATAAAGTAATCTATCATGAATCACTCTTTAACAAATTTGACATCTGTAATAAAACTTCACTTTTACATACCTCTTTATGTCAGCCCAGATCTTTTAATATTCTGAGTGAGGGAACCAAAATAATCATAAACTCTTTGTCAGTACAATTAGCATAAATGCCCTGAATAATTTGGAAACATCTATACGTTAAACTTCACTGTGGCCTACTTTGTCTTAACATTTCGAGTTTTCTTTTCGAAGGGAATATAACCCAGTATGTTACCCTTTTCTTGATCTTAATGTGAAATTCTCTTTCTGCATATCTAAATACATATCTGACTCAACCTCTTAGAAACCTTACCCACATCTTTATCTCCTTCCTCACTCACTAGCTGACCCATTCTGTTAAAGTTAAAAAGAATTATGAGTGTAAGCCAAGAGAATGCTGGGCTGCGGAAGTGTGTGATTTGAAGATGTTGATGATAAGCACGGAGAATTACAACTACCTTCTTTAACTAGAATGTCATGTGTTTTCCTCACCACCCCCAGAATCCCACTGGCAACTTAGAGGAACAGTGTTTTGTTTGGGTCTGTATCTTACTGTTGCAATATGCTGTAATAGAGCAAGCATGTTCCATATATGAGGCAATTTAATTTTAAAAAATATTTAGCTCATGTACTTTGGAAAAAAAAACAACTCACTTCAGCAATACTATAGAATTTCTGTAATCCCACTATCTAAGACAAAAGAGGACTAATTTGGAGTCTGGAGAACAAGGCTTGTTAGGAAATGGATTACCTAAAATACAGGTGAGATAAACTTCTTTAACAAAATTCAGGATACTTGGACTATAGGCAGCCTTTGTACAAATAAATATAAGTTCTGCGTTACATAATAGGTAGTTATTATATTATATAAAATCCAGTACCAAAAGATATAGGTACTATTTTTTTCAAAATAGATTTAATTATGTTCACCAATTTGAGGTTGATGCCACTGGGACCACTACTCCCTTTTATAAAATTATCTCTCTGTCCTTCCTCCCCGAGTTTTATTGTGAGAAGGAGAGTACTGAACTGAATTGACAGTGGTTGAGTCTTGCAGTTTGCTCTTTCTATTTTCAGTTAGTTATTAAAAGATTTGCTAATAATTCTTGTCCCATTTATTCTATCTTTATGGAATGTTCCTTAGAGTAAAAATAGGTATTTAATTCTTCATAAGAATCTTTGAATTCATAAACAAGATGTTTTTAAGATCTATCTACAATTAGGATGGCTCTAAACTCTGTAATAGCTGTATGATATCAATATGGTAGTCTGTAAACAAAGTCAGCCCCAGGTGCCATTTAGAGTTTGGGTTCTACAGTAAGCATGGATGATACTCAGATTTTTTTTCTTCTTGCTTCAGAGTATAATGGAAATGGTCAGCAGCCATGCACCAAGCATACTGCTAGATGCTTAGGGGCACAGAAAATGGTCGGAAGACATGATTGTTCCCCGTAAGAGTTTCCAATCTGATTAGTGAGAAGACTCGGAGCACACGTAGAGGACAATCCTGCAATAGCTCATACATCCAAACAGAATTAGGAGGGGAGAATGTTCTGGTGTAAAGTAGTCAAAAGGATATTCTGGAGGAGACAGAATGTGAACCAGGTCTCTGGGTTCAGGGTAAGGAGGAAGCATTGCAAGGCAGGGTAGAGGGGAGCAGAATGGAGCAGAGCTATGAACAGCATAAGGAAAAGAATGTTGGCATGAGTTCCCATGAATATGGGGATGGTGAAAAGAACCCTGGACTGAAAGTCAGAAGAAGTATGAAATATTTAATGTTTCTGACATTCTGCTTCTTCATTTATAAAGTGGAATAATTATGCCTGCTTGGCATATCTTATAGAGGAGTTGATGGCTCAAAAATAGTATTTGTAGAAGTGCCTTGTAAGTTGTAAATCCAGCTTTTTTTTGTTTTGTTTTGTTCATCATCATTATACTTGTGACTGTGTATGTGGGGGGCAGTGTCAGAGAGAAGCAGAAGAGGACACCTAGGAAGGTCATTGCTAGTGGAAAGGAGGTTGGACTTGCTTGAGGAGACAGAACTAGCCACAGGAAAAATTATACAGTTCAATTACACTTAAAAAATATTTCCTGATATTGTAATAGGTGATAATGATGAGGAGTCAGTGGCGAAGAAAACAGACATAGGCTCTGCTCTCCCTGATCTTACGATCTTTTTCTTGCCAGAACTTTGACCTTATGCCAAAACTACAGATCTTCATCATGACCACAGTATTACCCCTTTCAGAAATATTGTCTTAATTATGACCTCTTGAAGACTTAAACACATTGGAAAAAAATGACTAAATGTTAAGTCACATAAAAATGCCAGGTGCTGCGAAAATCTTCCTAAGCTTTTTACAGAAGAAGGAACAGGATAAAAATAGTATTTGAGGAATATTACTTTGTTGTGGGTGTGAAGAGCATACTATTGAGAAGTGTAGCAAAGACATTTACTGTTTCCTGAATATCTGAGTATATTCAGATATTATAAATATCTATAATAATTCTGGCCCATGGGCTATGAACAGACATATTTTTCTTCTAGGCAATGCATTCAGGAGTCAGTGTGTTGACCCACCAGCTCTCTTTCCCCCTGTTATGGCCATCCTTGAGGTCCCTGGTTGAGATGGCAGAGACCCAAGGCGGAAACAAGTTGTATCTCTGAGTCACTTCATGTTGGGAGCTGCTTTGGAGAGGTGTTGGGAACCACTTTGGAGAGGCATTGGGAACCGCAGCAGACTTTGTGTGAACATGAAATAAACTCTTTTGGCTTAAATCACTGAGTCCTAGCCTGACTCTTATGGTGAGATGGACTGGTGACGGTAAGACCTGCTAAATGACAGGAATATTCTAGAGATGAGATGATACAGAGTTGGGAGATGCCTTGAATGCTCTGCTTACAGTTCCTGGTCCTTGTGTAATGTCATTTCCTTCAACCTGTCGCCCATTAATAGAAGGCTGCAGATTGAAAACCAATAAAATACGTTTTTGTTAGTCTTTTCAAGGTTATATAAAAAATAAATTTTAAAAAACATAGCAAACAAACTGAGGACTAAATCCCAAGGGTTGGTACTTCGGCCCATAATATTATGTTCACTGAGGGGAGACATAAATGTGGGATAATACCTGCACTGGGATATGCCACTGCAATTTTCTCATGTCCAGGTTCTCTGCTGATGACAGAACAAGCCAGGAATGACTCTAAACATCTACTGCCATGTCTTGTGGGCTTTGTTTACTGTATGGGCAGTTTCTCAATGAAGAGAGGCATTTCAGTTATTGCCAGTAGCCGTGTTCCTGTTGACATCTTGATGCTGTATAGGAAAGAGTTAGTGAGCTTTAGCCTCTGGAGCTAAACACATTTTATCAGGAAAAAATTTCAACAATTGACTCTCATCTGGTCATGTTACTTATATCTTGTTATCTCTCAAGGGCCCTGTAATTAAAGCAGGTGTGTGTCCTCTTAAATCAGAGATGTGGCAACTGTAGATATTGTAGTAAGTTCTAACAGGAGACCCTAATGGCTGCTAGATTCAGTAATTATAATGAAGCTGGTGGGAGTGTTTGGCCAGGGAAAGTGTCAAAATGGGCAAATGTATCCCAAAGTGATGGAATTATAGGATACATCATAACCGGACCAGGAAACACTGCAAACAAAATCTCAAAGACCCCTTCCTTCATCCCACCCTTCCTTCCTCCCTCCCTTCCTTCCCTCCTTCCTTCCTTTCTTCCTTTTTTCCTTCTTCCCTCCCTCCTTCTTCTTCTTCTTACTTTCTCTCCCTTTTCCTCCTTCCCTTCCCTGCCCCTTCCTCCCTCTCTATGAATAGACTAAAGCAGAATTTTTATTAGATGTTTTTCCAATATTCAATGTAACAAGCAAGACAGACATTCTTGCTTTTATTTATTAACTAATATCTTAATAACTAATATCTTAATAATCAAATGACCCAAAATTGCTTTAGTGGCAGTTTTGGGACTACTTTTTCTGTCTTAACTGGGTAAAGAACATGTTCTATAATTCTTGAAGACTGTGGAAAGGTAAAGACAATTGAGGAGAAAGAAAAACTATTCAGGTGAGTGAGAAGAAGGTAAGAAGAAAAATGTGACAAAGAGGACCTGAAGAGGAAAACCAGGAAAGGAGAGAGTGTGTCTTGAGGCACATGGAGGAGGGGAAAATAAAGATCTTCCTCTGAATACATAGTTGTTTTGCAAAGGTAATGCCACGTAAATGATACTTAGTGTGAATGACTATGCTCAATGCTCTTATATTTACCTTTTAAAATTGGCTTTAGTTTTTAGAGCAGTTTAGGTTCATAGCAAAGTTGAGAAGGTACAGGTATACTCCCTGCCCCCCCCAAAAATGAACAGCTCTCCGCCCCCCCATTATCAACATCCTGCACCAGAGTGGTGTGCTTGTTACAACTGATGAACCTGCACTGACACATCATAATAACCTAAAGTCCGTAGTTTACATTACAGTTCATTCTTGGTGTTGTACATTCTATGGGTTTGGACAAATGTATAATAACATATATCCATCATTATAATATCATACAGAATATTTTCACTGCCCTAAAAATCCTCTGTGCTCCCCCTACTCATTTTCCCTGCCCCCCATCCCCTGGCAACCACTGATCTTTCTACTGTCTCTATAGTTTTGCCTTTTCCAGAACGTCAGTTAGTTGGGAATCATAGGGTGTGTAGCCATTTCAGGTTGTCTTCCTTCACGTAGTAATATCCACTTAGGTTTCCTCCATGTCTTTTTATGGCTTGATAGCTTAAACTTACTCTTTGAGTGGAACATAAAATGATCTTCTCAAGTTATTCTAGATCAAGAAATATGTAGTAGATGATACTGGTGCCCGCACCCATGTTCCCTTGGCCCACTCAGCCCTAGTAAGCACTCCCTGTGCTTGCCGCTAGCTTCCCACCTCCGTTTGCCCTCAGCTTCTCTACTTCAGGGCTTTCTCTTAAGCCTTGGTTGGTTTAACCATGAAGAGGTGGAGCCTTGAAGGATGGAGACGGGGAGCTCTAGGGTCAGGGCAACTGTCGGTTGTGAACTGGACCAGAGGTTTGATGCGCCCCACCCCCCCTTCTAATCCTGCAGTGGAACAGTTCTGAGGTTCATTTCTTTCTGGTTCCTGAGGGGCCTCAGAGGGAATAAGCCTCAGGTGTCCACAGTGATGATCAACTCAAAACTCACCCTGACTTGCTTTCTCTCCTCTTCTGACTCATTCATCCCATTCTTTCCCTCCAGCTTCCTGGACTCACATCCAAATAACCGCAGTTCACCAAGCCCTTGTCTCAGTTTTTGCTTTTGTAGGAATCCAAATTAAGGTACATTACTTCCACCATAAAATGTTTTTCAAACTCAACTCCTTTGTTTATTTGATCTAATTTTTCAACTATTTTGGGAATAAGTTGGATTGAAATATGTTTACACAGACACAGAGCTCCTGTAAGGATGGGAAACAGAATTATGGAACAATTTCTTTCCTTCTCAAACAGTTTTTCATTGGTCAGGCTAGATGCTTACTAGTGCTTTCAGGGTTATTACTGGAAGTGCTAATTGGTTAGTATGCAACACAGCTTGTTATGGCATTACAAGGGGAAAATGCTAAAAGTAATGTATTATTTTTATTTCCTTTTCCTCAGCCCCACAACTATTGAGAACCATTTAACCTCTAAGTTATTAAGGAATTTTTTTTTCTTTAGAGATGACAATGCCTGATGATTTCTCTGTCCTTAGGGCAAGGGTAACTCTTGGTGTGCTGCCTGAACCAAACAGATAAATATAATTATTATTTCTGTATATTTGATGATGAAAGGATTTCAGGCTCCACAGACTGATCTTTCTGTTGCCAACTGCATGCTGCCGAAACCTTGATTAAAGGCTCACTGAAGTAGTTTATCAGTATTTGCTTGGTTTCAGGAAGTAAAATATGTGAGCTCAATATGAATGACAGACTACGTCCAGCGCGAGCATTTGTTTCATCAGCCAGGGAAACTCAGAATCCTTGCTGTAGATAATGTATGAGGAAGATATTTTCCCTTCCCAGATTTGCATAGAGCTCAATAGTCCTCTGATTCCAGACATATTATGTTCTGTGGTAGCTTTCCTTGCCTCCATCTTCCTCTTGCAAATGTGAATGTGCTAGAATACAGACATCATTTAAAAAAATAATTTAAACCCTTCAAATTCCCCTGTCTGGAAAATGTTTATACAATTTGTAACAGAGAAGCCCAAAGCGCTGCTGAAGACAGCCAAAATATTTTGCTGACTTTTTGACGGGATCGTTTCTAGGCAAGGGGAGAAAAATACTGATCCTGATAAAAGGGGAAAGGAGTGAAAAAAGCAGGTTCTGATTTTTATGCTTTCATAAAAGAGAGTAAGCAAATATATTGAGACATTCTTTTAAAAATCCTAAAATGGATGGAGCTAGGCTGTGAAATGCCCTTTAGTCTTTTGAGTCTAAACAAGCAAAAAAGTTAGGGACACTATAATTAATCTGATGTTTTCTCTGTGTGTCTGAGAGAGAGGGGGCATGGCTGAGAGATGAGGGGAGGAAGAGGGAGAGAGAAAGAATATAAGAGAGGGAGAGAGGGAGGGGGAGGGGGAGAGAAGGAGGCAGGGGAGAAGAGAGAGGAAGAAAATAGAGAGAACAACTTGGTGGAGAGGGTAAGAAACACACACACACACACACACACACACACACACACAAATGAAACCATCATATGAGTATTTCCAGAGTTCACTTGGTGATTGTAGAATGGTGATTTTATTTTTAGTGCATACTCTCCTACCCCTAAATGGAAAACATTAATTAATACAAATAAACTTTTGATAAGTCTCAATTATTTAATCTGTATATGAAATTTGAGGTATGTATCCTAATCAAGCCTTTTAACAATAAGAATTTTGAGTCTTTTCATTTTATCATTATTCTCATGAACCTGAGCCTTTGTCATTCTGTATGGACACAGCATGTGCAGGAGTGATTACAAAAACAAAACAAAACAGACATCAAAGAAGGATGCCTTGATTTCTTTCTGTGGAGCAAAACTGAAAGAAACAAAGATATTCACTGTCTATTGTAACTTTGGTGGTTTTCCAAATTGCCTGCAGTACCGCGAGCTCTTTGTTCAGACCTTTTAAAATAACACAAACAGAAAACATGCAGAACATTTAGAGTGAAGGCTGACAGTATCTTTTCAGCTGATGGGACTTGGGGGTAAAAAAAAAAGTAATAATAATAAAAACAACCTGCACAATGTGAATTAGAAAGAAATACCTGTCTTTACCTTTTAGATTTTGGGGCTTCTCTACATTTGTAATATAATCTTTATATTTTGAAATGGTGGTTTATGTCCTTTTTCTTCCCTTTTATTTTCTTTCATTTTTTTAAAAAAACCCTTCTATGTGTGGGATAAGCACGCAGTGAGGTATATGATAGGCGCTACAGTAATTTTGAAAATGTGTATTATTTGGCAAAATAGTCTGTAGTGACTTCATCCCATTGTGTACATCTGTATTTGGACACTTCTTTAAAGGTGAATTTTTGATCTGATGGACCATAATGACTCCTTCCACAGCACATCCCTCTCAGATGCTGAATTATTGGGCCTCCACTGCAGTTATGGTTTATTGGGTAAATAATAGTCTGACTGTACCAAGGCAAAAGTTATGGATGGTCCCACGCACATGTTAGCTGCCTGCAAATCTTGCCATAGTTCCACTGAAAACAGTTACCAGAGTATACGGGCCAATGGGAGGGGCAGGGGTTCCCTTTGGATAATGACAGTGCTGTGCCCTCTACACTCTTCAAGGTCTTTTGTTCTTCGTTTTTCCTTAGAGCATGACAGCAGCTCTGAGGGATCAGTGTTGGGAGCCAATGAGAAAGCTGAATCTTAGTGGGTTAATTGACTCATGCAGGGCCTTGGAACTCTTTGGATGGAGAGCTTGGCTGGGAAGGTGGGTCTCCCTCTGTGTGCTGGCCAGCTTCCTCCTCCTCCACAGATTCTATAGCAGGTGTAGAGCAAGGAGGCTGAGATTTAGCATTTCGCTTCAAGGAAAAAAAAAAAGATTAATATGATGCTTAAATGTCAACAACGTTCAAGTCTGGTCACATTTTGAGACCAAAAGAGAGAAAAACCATTTTAAGAAATTAACAGGAAAAGAGTGGTAGTGCTGAAAGGAAGAATTAGTCATTTTATTTAAGAGCTGAAGTTCTAGGTTTGGAAATGTAGATGGCAAGGACCTTCACTGCAATCACAGGTGTATGGAACTAGGTGCTAGTTCAGTAATGTCACCAGGAGTGTTTTTTCAACAAATGGCCAAAATCGTGTATTTCTTAAAATAAATTTCTTAAAAAACAAGACAGATTTTCAGAACTGAGTTTGTTCTAGGGACTTACACTCAGGATTTTCAAAATGTGCTCCAAGGTGGCCTTGTCAGAGTGGCTACATTAAGAATTTCCCGAATTCTCCATGCTAAAAAATACAAAGACTTCATCCTGTTTGCCTTTTACTTTGCCCATCTATTTGTTCTTGCTGATGGGATTACATCCCAAATATTTTTTATGCAATTGGAAGGTAAATATGTATTGCTGCAATCATATATACAAGTCACTCAGCTTGGCATTGATGGATATAATGAGTAAGATATTATCCCTGCTGTATTCGTTTTTTTATTGCTGTTTTATAAATTACCACAAATTTATCAGCTTAAATCAACACCCATTTATTAGCTTCTGTAGGGCAGAAGTTCAGCACAGTGTGGCTGGGTTCTCTGCTCAGGGTTTCACCAGGGTAAAATCAAGCTGTCAGCTGGGCTGTGTTTCTGTCTGGAGGCTCTGGGAAAGAATCAACTTCCAGGTCATTCTTGGCAGAATTCAGATCTTTGTGGTTGCAGGACTGAGGTCCCTATATTCTCTCTGGCTTTCTTACTGGAGGCTGCTTATGATTCCTAGAAGCTTCCTGCATTCCTTGCCACGTGACCCCCTCTATCTTTAAACCAGAAATGAGAACTTCTCAGGCTTCAAATTCCCTTTGTACTTAGATACTCTGACTTTCCTTTCTGATGAAGAAAATTTTCTGCCTTTAAAGGGCTCATGTGATTAAGTCATGCCCACTCAGATATATCTTTCTATCTTAATGTCAACTGATTTGGGACCTTAATTCCATTTGTAAAATCTTCACAGCAGTACTTAGATTAATGCTTGATTGAGCAACTTGGAGGTGTATGTATACCAGCAACCAGGAATCTTGGAGGTTTATTTTATAATTTTGCCTACCACATCTGCCATAAGGGAGATTGAAGTCCTTTAAGATGGATAAAACAAGGATAAAAAGAGATAGGATGCAGGAAGAATTATAAGAGCTGCAGGAGAGGGATAAACCAGATGTTACAGGGGTTTAAAAGTAGAAGTAACCACTTTTGCTTAAGAAAATCTAGAGAGATTTCATGTAAAGAACCTTGAAGGATAGGTAGTATTTTTATTCATGGAGATTAGGATACTCCAAGCAGAGATAACAGGACAAACAGTGGCACAGAGATGGGAAAGGGAAGCATGTTGGAGAAATGGTTAGCAGCACTATAGAGATGGAGCATGAAATACATTTGGAGTATTTGGGAAGGACTTTAAATGCCAGGCATATTAATTTGTCTCTAAATTGGTGAGAATGGGCTATCTCTAAAAGTTATTAAATATGAGAGAGTTGTGATGAGAACTATAGAAGGATTGAAAGTGGAACAGGAAAACGTTGGGGTTAGAGGGGGTATCCAGGGAGGGTCTCTGGCAATAGCTCAGAAGGTAACGAGGACCACAGATCTACTAGGGGAAGTGAGGATGGAGGGAAGAGATTGGATGAATGTGATGAGGGAGTCTGTAAACCTGAAAACAGATTGGAAATATGGAGGGAAAGGAACGGGAAGCCGACTCCATTTTGAGCCAGCTCTCATAAATGGAGACAGGGATGTTGGATTTTCTTTGGAAAGAAAATGCAATGAGATAGGTTGTACATAGCACACAATTCAGATGGCACCATGGTTGAAAGTACTCTTGGACCTCAGCCATCGACAGGAAGGAGGGAGCCAAGGCCATACTAGACAAAGGGCTAGTGGAATGGAACTAACTGGGCTCTAAGGCTGCCATGAATGAGTAAATCCAGAATTAAAATGAATCCAGTCATGGCAGTAGAAGCGCGCTGATCACTGGTAGTAAGGACGCTTGGGGTCTCAATCATTTTGGAGAAATCAGTGGCAGTAGACATGGGGGTATAGGCTAGTCCCCAAGTGGAAGGGGTTAGTAAAAACTAGTTAGGATACAGCTAAGGGACTCAGCCATCTCTTAGAAAACGGATGCACTCTTCAGAAACTATTCATACAAGGTGTCCAGCCATAGAGGTGACAGAAGTTGGGGGTGGCAACCCATAGTCCAAGGGCTTACAGTAGACACATTGGGAACAGAAATAATGTCAATTCCATGGACTAGATTGTATCAATGCAATGATACATATTGGCCCCCTTGGAAATGAAATGGCACAGTCTGTAAGGTGAGGATGTTACGATCAATTTACAATCGGAAGGGACAGACGAGGCTAAGACTATTATTTAATATACTGATTTTCAGAAGATAGTCAATCAAAACTTCCTGGCAGGCAGGTAGGAATGTGGTTCTGTCCCTTAGAAAAGTGATAGTGATTCTATCTTCCATAGAATTTCGAGGGAGGGCAGGAATGAAAATTTCGATATATGAAAAACATAGGGAGGAAATTATTATAAACTACTCTTCGTTAAACTTTAAATGGAGAGAAAAGAGCTGTGCCAAAAGGAGTTGTGCTCAGGAAGGGGCAGGATTGTTTGCTTATTTTAAAGAATCTGGTGGCTTTATGCTTGTTTGTAGATGGAGGAGAAGGAGTCAGGGGAACTACTGAAGGTGAGGAGTGAGAAGTGATCAGGTGGTGTGAGGTCCTGGAGGAGAAAGAGAAAGGGATGAGGTCGGAGCAGGGTGAAATTAGTGGGATCTCCTCTCTGGTGGGAGGAAAGGCTTAGGTTTCTTTGTAAAAAAAAAAAATGCAGGACACATCATCCTCAATCAGTGATGTTGTCCATCTAAAAATTATTAGTATCTCCTTCCTAAAACCTGTTTTTGAAGGTACTTATGTGATAGGTCTGCTCATATTGTCCCATGCGTGTGCTTCATATTAAGACTTAGGTTCCCAAACTTTTCCTTGAAGTTTTCCACTGACTCACCCTTGTCTTCAGGAGGCTGGACAATGAGGGTGGGAATGTCCTTAGAATTCCTACTTATAAATTCTCAACTACCCCACGGAGTACAGTAAGACAGAGGGCCCCGGCACCAAGCCAGGAAGATCAGAATCCCAAAGAGTCAGCGGGAGTCAGTGTTAGCAGTGCCAAGCCAGGAGATAGGAGGTGAGGTGCCACCGGAAGATGAAACAGAGGGTCAGCTGCCCAAGGAGACCACAAAGCTGGAGAATGGAGCTACTGGAAGAGTAGAGAATGAGTCGGGAGGGAAGGGCCAGAGCAAAGCCAGAGATGTGGTGAAGTAAGGTATGGCTGAAGTGTTGGATTAGTTTAAGACAGTTGTGCAATTGCAGGACATAATACTGAATGAAAAGTTGCTGTTGTTGTTGTTTTCCTAGCAAGACATCTAAGGTGTTCCTACCAAGTTGCAGAAAGTCTTAAAAGTAGCAGGTTCTTTGAACTATCTCCAAGCCCGTTCATGCCCCAGTCTCTCCTCCCCGGTCTTTATGGGCATCTTTGACGATTCAACCCAAAATACCAGTTTTACCTAAACTTTTCTGCCCAGCTTCCATTTTTGCCTGAAATAGCCTCCTGGTACTATCTGCGAAAAGCACTCTGTTTAGGCCGTGAGTTTCTGAAATCCCACCTCCTCCAGGCAAACATATTGGCATAATTATGGAACTTCCTTCAACCAGCTCTTCCAATCCAAACAAGAGACCATGGCATCCCTTCCATCTCGCATCCTCCAAGAGGCACTTCACCTGTTGAACATGATGTTAAAAGAGTCTTTGTGAATATAACTTAAAAAAAAAATGTGTTCCAATCTTACCCTGTCCTCCTCAAATGGTCATTTTAAATTCGAAGTGCTTCGTACGCATTTAAATCTCTTGATCTCAGGTGAACCCAGTACAATGTAATATTTTATTCATTTTATTTAACATGTATTTCTCGAGTGCTCGCTGTCTTCCCTGGGCGGTGATGGTATGGCGGTGGTGCTGGTGGCAGTGTGTGTGCACGTGTAGGTGATGGAGATCCAGGTAGAGGGAATGATGTCTACAAGAGCAGAGGCATGCCTGGAAGAATTTCAGTGCGTGCACTGTGGCTGGAGGACAAGATGTATGGATGCATGAGGGCATGGTGGTGTGGGCAACTCATCCGGCAACGTCGGTTGAAAAGGAGCTGAGGTGTTGCTCTGAGGTGTTTGGAGTGTATTCCAAAGGCAGTGAGGGAGCCATAGGTTTTCAAGCAGGGGAGTAAAATAACTGTGATCTCTGTGAAGAGATCTGAATCTTTTTCAGTGACGTGAGCTAATCAGTAAAAGTTTTTGCTGAATTATGTTTCATGCATGTGAAGTGAAGGTAAGGCAGTGGCTGCACTGGAGTGGGGAGAGGCTGGAATCTGGAAGAACTGATGGACCACTACACGCATTCAGATAAGACATGGCGGAGATCATAGGAGTATGGATGACTTCTGGTTTTGTCTTTGGATTTCTGATTATTTTGCCGATTTCTTAAAATGAACATGAATTACATTTATCATTTTAAAAAACCTCATAGACCTTATTATGAAAGAAAGTAGCAATGACTGACTTTGGGAGGGTGGGTAGAGAAAAGGACAGAGTTGAGAGACATTTTGAAAATACTGGACTTGGATGAAGAACAGACCTCCCGCCACCGCATATGTACAAGTCCTGTGTTAGATTTATAGTGTTGGATTTTGATTGCTGAGTTCTTTTGAGATTGTAAAGTAATCCCAGGCCTCTGTGAGTATTGGAGGCTGAGGTGGTCTCCCTAACGGACATTTGGGAAATTGAGGCCCTCATGTAGGGAGATGAAGTTCATGGGACGGATTACAACCAGGCTAGAAGGAGGCTAGTCTCTTTCAGATCTCTTTCTTTCAGGTCAGCCGTTTATGGGAGGCAACAGTGCTGGGGATTTTTGGTACACTTTTCAGTGATGGGGAGGACCATCTACTGCTGGCTGCAATTTGGGAGTTAGGAAGGACCAGCCATCCCCAGAGAGCTCCACACTAAAACTGACTGAGCCGTATCTCATACGTTAGACTATTTAGTTGCTTGTTATTCTTGTTTTTATTTCCTTTCTATTATCTTTGCTTAGTGGAATCTTGTTTTCACTTTGTCTCAGCTGGGCTTTGGGGAATTGAAGAAAAAGTTGTGGATCCATGTTGGGCTAAACCATGCAATGGGGGCCCCTGTGCGTGGCCTTGGTAACAGTAATTAGCATGAGTTCCCCAGGGGAAGGTGAGTCTCAGGATATGAGTGGGAGGCTGTGAGTTCCAGATAGCCTTCACTAGTGGTGATTCTCTCTCTCTGTTACTGTGAAGGATTGGGATCTGATCTTTTTAAAGGTATCTGCATATAACTTGGTGCCTGTTAAGTTGAAGGTAAAATTGGGAAAGAGAGAGGGTTTGAGTATTACTTGGTGTTCTGTTTGCCAAGTGAGACGACAGATGCCATGGACTGAAAGGCACTCCCGAAGGACGGGTTTTAGGAGGAATAATTGTGCTTGACATAGACACGTGAGGGTGAGGTGTCTTTGGTCTCATCAGGTGCACTTATCCAGGAAGTGGCTAGATTTGTTCTTTATGTGGAGAAACACATAAAGTTTTATTATTGAAAATAATAAGCAAGAGCTCTGTGCTTTTTTGCTATCTGTCCCCTTCACATTTTTGCAGTGTATTATTACTCTTTCTGTTCTTAGAAGCACTTTTAATTATGTTATTGTCAGACCTAAAACTAAGATTTATTTGGAGAACGCCTTTGTCCTCTGGTAAGGAAGTTTTTAGTTTTTCCTGGAAGAGTTGTATTTAAGATGCAATGATTAAAGTTTAAATATAGCATGATCTCAATCTGACTAAAATCTGGTTCAATCTTTTAAAAAATCATTGTTCTTTAAAGTCTGGTAACTTTTGGTTTCATTCAGACAGGACTGAGAAAGCTACTCACATTTGGAATTGAAGGAAGGAAATAATTTCTTTTTAAACACCACAGAATCCCTGAGTATTACTAATACTATAAGGCTGTTTTTTTTCCCCACTCAATTTATCTGGAGAAACCCTGATTTGCATATGTTTACATCTATTTGCATGTGCAACTCAAGTGACTCCCAACTCCAAGTATGTAAGATGAAACAAATTAACTCTTTGTTTTAACCTGCTGTGATGCTTGTATAATACTATGTGGTAGGTGTGGAAATTTTAAGTGCCTTTTAAACTGGAGAAGAATTTAGGAAGTGTGGAGGTGGGCATTCAGGGTACCATCTTGGCCTCAGGAGTAAGGATGGGAAGAGGTCTGGGAGAGTGTCATTATGGGCACATATGTCCTTGACTGTGGGCTTACAGAGCACCCCTAGCTGAACAAGGGAGATCCAAGAGGAAGGTTTTGAGACACTTCCATCTGTAATCACGGACTTAGAACAAAGCCTGTGGAGGCAAAGCTTGACCATGGTCCCCTGCACCTCACCATTACTGCTCTCCACATGTTATACCCTTGCCTTCCTTTCAAAGACCCCCAGGCATGTCTTAATTTTCTGCAAGTCTATATTATAAAAAGATTGCGTAGCATTATTATTACATGTTCACTAGGCACGTTTTGGAAAAGAAAAAAATCTCCCCAAACTTTCTCCCTATAATGTGTTTTTGTTTGTTGGTTTGTTTTTCTTTGGAAGCACATCCATCCAGCCCTAAGAAAATAAAAAACTGGAGGCGATTTTCGGTTCTTCAGAAACCAGTAAACAAACAAACAGTTTTTTTCCTGGGGGTATGGTCTTTGGAATCATACAACGAAACCTCCAAGGCAGTTGCTTCTTTGCCTACCTTTTGGGCCAGACTCTGAGACTGCATTACCCAGTGCAGTGGCCACGAACCACATGTGGCCATTGGACACATGAAATGTGACTGAATTGAGGTGTGCTGGCACTATAAAACACACACTGATTTTGAAGGCTTCCTCTGACAAAAAAATGAAAGACTTCTCGTTAATAATTTTAAAACTATTGATTAGCTGTTGAAATGATAATATTTTAGATATGCTGGGTTAGGTAAAATATATTACCAAAGTTAATTTTCTGCTTCTTCCTGCTGTTTTTTAAATGGGGCTACCGGAAAGTGTACAGTTACACTCGTGGCTCACACAACGTTTTTGTTAGTTGGGACTGCCAAGAGATGCTCGTCACTCTTCATCCTAATGGGAAACCTATAACAAGAGCTGAGATCCAGTACTGGGCTGAGGTGGGGAGCGATTGCTACCCATTACTGATGCTCTAGATTATTACTACCTGTGATTTCAATACCAAATGTCTTAAATTCATTTTAATGGGGGTCTTGTTTGCCTTACCTTTTTTTCTGCCCTGCCCATGTTTCTAACATGATTCAATGAAGAGAAAGCCAGTGTCCGGAGCTTCAGGCCTATGTAAGTAGATTTTAGTTGAAACACGATTTCTCCTGATGACTAGTAAAAACTAATTAGGTTTGGTCATTTATTCACTTGGAATGTTGTCTCACTGACACCTTGATACTCTATTTAACCTACTTCTAGTTGGCAAATATCTGCTGCCATGTTAGGTTATGCTTTTTTTGCTTAAATTAACTCTTAATAATATAACGTAGCAGATACAGGAGAATGGGTGGGGGAGAAAAAGTTTTCATTTTTTTTTTTTTTTAAATACAAGACTGATTTTATTATATTACCAGGGAAATAAGTTAGATTGCTCTGGCAGTCTCAATAAATCACACATGAAGTCGTCTTTTTTTTTTTTCCTAAATTAAATTTTTATTTAAATAAAAGTGTTCTGTTTGTATTTGAGCTGACAGCTAAATCTGATAATTAGAGTGCATGAAGTTGGCTTTGATTGGCATTGTAATTGGATTGTCATTGGGCTGAGAACCTATTATCTTTGGATCATGCCCCATGAAATCTGTTGAAGAAACTTTGCTGCCAGTCATTAGAGCCACCATCTTGGCTTACAAATTAGGTTTGAAAGGCTTCTTACCACTGGGAATGTAATTTAAACCACTGCAATTGCACTCCCATTAATTAAAATTATATTAAAATTATGGTTCATTTTCTAAATATTTTTTTCGTATTTTATTAGACATACTTATTACTAAATGCTGAACAAATTACATAGCAGTGCTTAGCAAAATTATGTTTCAGAGATAATCCATCTCTTCAGCACATGCTACTCAGCACCAGTAGAATTAGTCAGTGTTAATCATGAAAAGATATACTATTTATGTTTTTCATTACAGGTTTCATAAGGAAGCATTTCCATTATTTTAACGTAAAATGCAAGCCCAGCAACGTCTACCGTAAATTAAGATAGGTCCTGCCGATAATGAAATATGCAGCTTCGCTATAAGGAGATGTCGTCTGTTATGGTCACAGTTCTTCCTGCAGTAATTTTTTTTTTTTCTTTTCTAAAACAATAGAAGCCTGTAAAAGAGAGAAGACTTTTTTTTTTTTAGGAGAGAAGATTGGGGGGGGAAAAAGCATACACATGCCAGAAATCTATGCTGCTCTTTATTCCTACTATTGTCTGCTAAAAGCAGATCAGAGCTGATTAAGACAGAAAAGGAGCTTGTGAGGGCTGAGCATACGAATGAGACGGGAGTTGGTGGTGAGGCTGGTCTGTCCGGGCTGGGAGAGAAGCGGGTATGTGTGTGCCGGGGCCCGCAGTGCATCCTCCCTGGCCCTGGCCCTTCTCTCCGGCCATAAAAGCCCAGATACTCATGGGCAGATGCCGCCATCAAGTATATGGGTATGAAGGGCTCAGAGGCATACTTTCTGAGATTCAGAACTAGGCAGAAATTCTTAGGTGCGCTTCTCTTGTTTTATTTCCTTTCTTTTTTTGTAATTGACATTTGAGTGTTCAGAAATATCTCCCCATCCCTCAATTTCTTTCTAACCTTGGGGTGATAGCTCGGCAACTTGGATAAAAAAACTTTGATGGGATTTGAAAGGATAAAACAAAGTTTTAAAATTTGTCCTAATTTTATTTAGATTGTTAAATATGTGTACCCTCCCCGGCTCTCCTGAGGAGTCCCTCTCAGCTACATTTTTACCTGGTGCCTATTTCTGTTGTTTCTGTCTCTGGCTTCAGTGTTTTGCTCAGTATCTGACACATAATAGGTGTTCAAAAAAATGTTAAATTGAATTGAATTAGAAGTCTACTTTCTAAAGATTCTAGGTTTAGGTAGAGCCAGATCCCAGGTAAGCTGAAGTGCTTCACATGGGGATGACTAGAAATAGTTGATAAAGTACTTTCATAAGTTATTTACTGACTCTACTATATGGCCTTTTGGGGGTGAATACTGCTACCTGCTTTCTTAACCCCCTTTTCTTAATAGATGAAGACACTGAGGGTCAGAGAGCTGAGAGTTCAAGGTCACATGGTTACCGAATAAGTAGCAAAGCTGGGACTACACCTCAGAGTTTCTGTCTCCAAGCTTAGGGCCCTTTCCATTCCCCCATGCTGCCTTCTGTGAAAAAAGACCACGTGCCAAAGAGAGGGAGGCAGGCTCTCCCTTCCACTCTTACTCACTGGTGGGAGAGGAGCTTAGAAGACAATTAGCAGTATGGATAAAAACCCTCGAGAATGTCTGGGCCCCGTGACCCTTTGATTCCCTTTCTAGAAATATGTTCTAAAGAAGTAATCATATGATGAGTTATTTAATCACAGCCAACTTTTATTGGCTGCTCAAAATGAGGCAGGCACAGTGCTCAGCACTTTACATATATTTTCTCGCTTAAGGCTCAGAACAGGCCGACGAGCTCTGTTCTTACAATTACTCTCCCCTGAAACAGATGGCGAAATGAGGCATGAGAGGATTTTATAAAATAGGTCCAAGTGTCCAAGTTACACAGCTATTTAGGATTTGGAGCCACTCTGAACCTAAAGCGCTTCCTCTCCACTGATGTGCTCATGGCTCAAGTCACTGCAGTGATGCTTAAAGCAGAGAAAGCTCAGAAGCAATCTGAAAGCTTGGCAACAGGGAATTCTTTTAGGAAAAACATCCCACAAACTCTACAAGTGATGCTTGAGATGTATATAATGGCTATTGAAAGATGATTATGGTAAAATTGAAATCTGTAAAATACTGTTCTCCCACTTTGTAAGCATATGTCCATGGAAAAAAATCTGGAGGGATTATAGCTCTTTTTTTTTTTTCTTGTTCTTCATCTATTCTCTATTTTTTCTTACAATGAACATACCTAATTGTGTAATTTTTTTTTTTTAAGCTAAAGTATATAATTGGGGAGTAGTTTAGAACTTTCAAAGCATTCAAATAGCATCAGTGCATTGTCAGAGAGGTGTGTCCGCAAGCAAAGAATGAGTTTCCTTTCCAAAGAAGTATTGTCTGCTCCTATTACTCCCGTCTGGTTTCCTCCTCATGCGCCCTTGCAGGGGGCCTTTGAGCTCAAAAGGGCGTCAGGGAGGAGCTGGCTTGTTGCGGGCCAGGCTCAATCTTCACCGCTGCCCATGCAGTGGCACCTGTACGGGAGTCGAACGCTTTTTTTAGCAGGAGTGTGGTCTTTGGAAAAGAAGCGTGACAGCCACGTTTTGGGGAGCTCCACATGAGGCTGAGCTGAAGCAGCTTGAAGGACCAGCAGGAATATGAGAAAGGAAGCTCAGGGGCTAAGCTCAGAGACATGACTAGCAAGAGAAGAAAGCCTCCTTCCTGCTGAGGAGTGGAGGGTCCTTACCGTACTCACGTGGCTCCCTTGGTGGGTAAACTGTTTGTGAAAACCAAAGGCCCCGCTGAGGGGCCAGGAGATGGGGGCTAAGCAGGATTAAACTTTCTGGGTTGGAGTCAACCATGAGCAGGCTCCTTTCGGGTACATGCCTCAGATAACCATGCACGTGCCATGGTCTAATCTCCAACCCCAACCTGGGCGTTTGCTTGGGTCTAAGCAGTGGCTTAGGATCTATTCAGTGTCTCAGTCACCTTGGGGGATTGAGGGGGAAAAAGCTCAGCAAAGAGGTGCCAGGTCATTCATATTTCTGTTCATACATTTGAGATTTGAGGTGTCCAGTTAAATCTCATTTGAAAAAAGTGTTCCAGAGCTAAAATGTCATCTATAAAAGTTCCCAGTGTTCGGGGCACGGGACACAGGATGTGTAAATTTCCTCTAGCGGTAGAATTGAAGAAAAAGAGTGCTGCCCCTAGAATGCAGGCCGGAATGGGACAGCTGGGTGTGGGAAGGGCAGAAGAGTTGGATCCTGAAAGAAAAGGCAAGAAGAGGACAAAAGAAACAGCGTATTTCCACAACTTTTATCCTCAACTGGTTATGTATTTGCAGTTGAGAAATGTCTAGAAAGGTTGCCAAATAATTTAGTGGCCAAATAGATTCTAAAGATTTGAAGAATTAAATCTTGTCAGGGGGCATCAGTCATTTTAAACTAACTGTTACTATAATATAGTCTCCATAAAGTTATATATATATATATATATATATCATATTTTATATATATATAATATTATATGTATATATATATATAGAAAATCACCATAAACTCCAGTGTATGTGTGTGTGTGTGTGTGTGTGTAATTTTTTGGTATTCCTAGAGTTTAGGTATGATTTTTTGTGTTTTAATGCACTCCCATTTCCAGTATGAGACAATAGAATTCCGCTCCTCAATAAAATCATCCATTCTGTTCAGGAATTGTTATGTGGAATAAGAGACAATTTAGCATAGAAGTTATGTGGTTGAGCTCTGGAGCCAGACCCCCTGAATATGAATCCCTTTCTCCATTGATTAGCTGTGTGACATTGGTCAAGTATCATAAACTCTCCACGTCTCAGTTTCCTCATCTGTTAAATGGGGATGATGATAGTGGCTCACGACAGGATTGTTTTGAGGATGACATGAATTGAAACCCGTGAAGAGCTTTTAGAACCATACCTGGCACGGAGGAAGTCCCATAAATGTTGGCTGTCGTTGTTATTGTTATTCTTTGACACCTACCATATATCATATACTGGGGGAGATGAAAGGATGAAAAAGATGTATTTCCCTTCTTCAAAAATCTTAAATCATAGATTGCTATTTTTCTCTATTTTATCCATTGTATTAGGTTATATTACTGCTGCTGCCAATATCTTTCTATCAGAATTTCTGAGTTTCATAGTTGTGTTATTGAAAACAATAAGGAATTCTCCTTATGGATTTTTTTATTCCCTGGGAGAGGTAGTTACCTCCTTCCTAAGCAAGTCAAGGCCTAGCAATTCACTGCCTCCAGGGTGAAGCAGCTCTGGCCTAGGTGACCACAATGGGATTCTGGCAAAATCCTCTGAGTATAGTGGCAGCCCTGTGCTCTCCTTCAGGTAAATGAAATCATTGATCTGTTTTTAAAACTAACTTATTTAGGGGTTATCTATATCAACATTCATACTGCGATAAGTAAGCATGTACAGCTAAAGGTATCCGCAGTATACAGCATACGCACACGCTTACAGAATCCCCCCACAGCTGGGACCTCACATTCACATTTGAATGGTTTTTACTGAAGTAATGTACTCTTTCCTGAAACCAAGAAAGAGCATGGAATCTTTGCATTTTTTTTCTTTTCCATTTGTGTTAATATAGACATGAGCCTTTATTGGGAAAAGTAGAAAGCAATGTGTATGGAACTTGGACTATATCCAACTGAAAAAAAAAATGAGTTCAGATGCTTTCTGTGTTGGTTTTCGCCTCACATGCAGATTGTGCTGTTTGGTGAGAGGGATAATTAGTCATTTACAGGTTCATTACGTAGTATGGTTAAACCTGACCTTCCCTTCCCTTTGGCTGGTTGGTGAGGGACCTTTCTCAGTAGGTCCAGCTGGCTAATATGGCCCTTATATGTACAGACTATGTAGTACACTCTGTTTCTTCCAACTCTAATGCCCCTCTCTTTGAGATCTGATTTTACATATGGCAAGGAAGAGCCTACAAGTCATTCATTTTTCAATTCTTTGTACAAGATTTCTAAATGGGACATCCATCTTCCATTCCACCTCCTACAACAAAAACGGCACATTGTTATTTAAAGCAAAAGTTTTATAGATTAGTTGTTGAATGAGATATTCATCTCATGAATAACTAATAACATAAAATAAAGAACAATGAAAATGCAAATTATCTGCACATGTACAGTGGCAGTTAGCAGTACGAATAGCCCTCCTGAGTTCGCACAAGGTAGGCAAAAGCCAGGCAAATTTCTGATCATACCTAGTCCTTTGAGTTGCTGAAGGCGATATCAGAATTCATCTCTTTGAGGACTCATTATTGAGGCATGAAATAAAGAGATTGAAATCTGGTAGAATTTCAATTCTTTCGTTAGCATTATTAATAAACAAGAACTGGCAGGAGCTAAACTGATTGGCACATACATCTGGAGTAACAGAAAGAAATAAAATTTCAGAATGGGAGGGCGCTTCCTGCTAGAAGGATTTGGGGTAGAACATAGCACATGAATGAGGACACCTTCAAATCTAACCAAACATCAAATAAATCTAAGTAGCACTTTTATTTATTTATTTATTTATTTAATTTATTTTTTTTTTGTCTGCATTAAGTGTTCGTTGCTGTGCACGGGCTTTCTCTAGTTGCGGCGAGCGGCTGCCACTCTTCGTTGCTGTGCGCGACCTTCTCATTGCGGTGGCTTCTCTTGTTGTGGAGCACGGGCTCTAGGCGTACAGGCTTCAGTAGTTGTGGCGTGAGGGCTCAGTAGTTGTGGCTCGAGGGCTCTAGAGCGCAGGCTCAGTAGTTGTGGCGCATGGGCTTAGTTGCTCCACGGCGTGTGGGATCTTCCCGGACCAGGGCTCCGACCCGTGTCCCCTGCATTGGCAGGCGGATTCTTAACCACTGTGCCACCAGGGAAGCCCTAAGTAGCACTTTTAGGATGGAAGAGAGGGACAGATGGGTTTCTCTCTCCTTGAAAGATATTCCTTGCTTTTATTTTGGGGGGAGGGCGGGTACAGAAAGAACGTTAGGGAAATGGAGGTAGACAGTAGATTACCACAGCTAGGAAAAGCCAGCCTAAAGAGACTCTCTAGGGACGAGTTTCATGGTTCTAAGTACCAAACTGATCCCAGGCACTACCTTCTTGTAAAAGATCTTTGACCTTTGAAAGATTTATATTTTAATACACAGAGCCAAGATTTTACTTTATGTGTGCACAGTAAATTATTCCTATCACTTGATAAAGAACCAACACCTACCAGAAACGCTGAACCTTTTCTTTCCTTGGCTCATCTGCTCGTGCCCTCTGTACATTTGGGAAGCGTATTCAGAGTAAGTTGCTGCAGAAAGGCTGGGTTTCATTTCCTTGACAGTCGGAAACCAGAAGAGGACCTGCGCCTTGGATTTTGGCGGTAGCTTGCTCTGTATCCCTCTTGCTAAGGCTCCGTCCCAACAGTTATGCAATGAGATGTGAGCCAGGGCCATATGAACAACATAGGACCTGCCTTTTTATAAAGCATTAAACTACATTCAATTCTTTTATTTCCCTGTTGTAAGAGAAAGATGAAAACCAAAGGCTCAAGAGGACCATTTCAAAGCAACAGACCCCACAGATGGCTGACTCAGATAACTGATAGCATGACTTTACAGCCGCACTCTGTGTGGTGAGCTCTGGTAACCCTGAGTCTCCTGGCTGCCTGCCACTACCTGCCAGGCTCAACTGTGCTTCCTGTGATCACTTTAAAGTTGACATTAGCCTAATGGAGGGCCTCCTCTCCCTCCCCACCACACCAGGCACCGACATTTCCTTCTGAATCAACTCTTGAGAGATTCGCTCCATTCAAGAACTTGGAGCCCTCATGAAACTTCTCTGTTGACTTCTACAAGGCTTACATCAGTTCTCCTCAACCATTTGCACTCACGTATCCTTAATGACAGAGGAGGGTTAAACTCTTAGTCCATGCTGAGTCAACCCACAGCAAGCAAACCATTTCTTAACAGTCCTCTTTTTATTTTAAAAATACAGGGAAAATTTATATTGGGCTCCATATGTCTGTGTTCTAATTTCTTGAAGTACTTAACAAGCATCCCCTGCTGCCATAGCTGTTGGATTGCAGAGAGAAAGTGATGTCTAACTGTGGTCCCCAAACCAGCGTGTCAATATCATCTGGGCGCTTAACAGAAATTCAGATTCTTAGGCACCCACTTACTGAATCAGAAACTCTAGGGCCGGGGCCTGGCTATCCCATTTTGAGCATGCTTTCTAGGTGATTCAGATGCATGATAAAGTTTGAGATTCATAAATCAAAATACTGTGCCATGTTAACCCTGGGGCTTTGAGCACTTTCCGCTGTGGGTACTCTCGGGTATATCATTCCCAAATTGGAGAAGCATATGATGGTTGACTGGAGCAGAGATTCTCCAGCATTTCTTAAGGCATGTTTACATGTGGCGAATACTTACTTGGAGGTAAGTTCAATCTATTGGCCATTCCACAAATATTTACTGAGCACTTACTGTGCAAACACTCTTCTGTGCATTGGAGATACAGCAAGTGGACAAAAATCATCCTGGAGTTTACATTCATGGGGGGAGATAGCCAATAAGCAAGTATAGTATAATGTCAAGCGGTAATAAGTGCTACAGAGAAAAATAAAGTAGAGTGTAGGGATTGAGAGTGTCTGAGTTGGGATTGTCCTTTTGGCCAAGCCTTGCGGCTTGTGGGATCTTAGTTCCCCAACCAGGGATCAAACCCAGGCCCATGGCAGTGAAAGCACTGTGTCTTAACCACTGGACCACCAGGGAATTCCCAAGAGGCAGCTTTTTAGAGGAGACCTGCATGAAGTAAGGGAATGGGTTATGAGATGATCTGGGGGAAGATGTTTCCAGGCAGAATGTGTGTGATACCTTTGTCACGTTCTCCAACTTCAAATATGTAAACTAGACGCTTGGGGTAGTTCTTGTCTTCTGCATCTGGGCTGTCAGTCACTGAGGATCCTTTCCTTTTCCCAGGCCAACTCCGTGCTGAGGGTCCCTTTCAGAGGAAAAAATGGCTTAACTCTTCTGGGAGATATTCTACCTGGTGGTTATCCCTGAGTGTGTTTCCTGATCAAGGGCTCAGGCATTGAGTCCTTGGCTCTAGGTAAGCAGGGACACCAATTGTAACCCCACGCCTCTCTCTTTCATCTCCCAAAACAAAAACTTGAAATGCAATTTACAGTATTTCTACTTCATGGATACCTTTGAAGCTATACTCATTTACGTCTGTAGAAAAGAAAATCAGCTTACACACTTTTACACTTTACTAATAGTAGAACACATTACTTTTGACCTTACCTTGCGAGTATTCTAGGTAAGGCACTGTGTCAAGACACAGTGGCAAATCCTGGGTTGAAAAGTACCAGGATAAAGGTCAAGGTGATAGATTCAGTCCCTATTTGAGCAGTTACTATTCCCCAGGTGACTTGCAACCCTCCCTAGAGTGGAAATGTCACTAGTTGCAGGGGCACGGGGCACAGGGAACAAACCATTCTGATCAAAAGAAAAGCATGCCAAGTAAATGCACTATTAACAGCAGATGAAGATGGAAATCATAAAATCCGTTTGTTGCAAGATGTGAAGGAGGCTGTGATTGAGATTGGAGAAAAAAATCATTGTTCTTTCCTCAATCCGTAGCCTGTTTTTTTTTTTTTTGGATGAAAATGTCCAATGGAAGTGTTACTCAGCAGTAGTTTACTATCCTGAAGAGTCACCAAAGGGTTTCGCTCTTCATCCTGTTGGAAATGCACGGGGGAATTCACAGGAGGGATTCACTGAGCAGCAGTGGTGGTGCGACAGCCCGGGGTTTACCTGCCTCTGAAGGTGAACACAGGAACATCCATCATCCACAGGAACCACTGTGTTACCAACAGCATAAAGACAGCCATACGTGCAGCCCTGTAATTCCCACGTGTATTTCTAATGATTTCCAGAAAAAAGAGTGAAAGGGAGTCAACAACTGTACTCTCTTTCCACTTGAGACAGAAAATGCATTTTCATGGAAATCTGTGGCCTGATTCACGTTCTTCTCTTCCCCTTTTCCATCCATGTGCTTCCCTTCTCACTGCTTTACTTTCCCTGCCTTTTGTTTCTCTGATTTATCACTGGCTCCCTTCTCCTCCCATCCTTTGATACAATATGAAGTTTGAAACCTCCAACAGTCGTTTCCATCAGAGAAAGCATGCGGCCTCCACTTTGGAATGTCTTTGGAGCTGTGTGAATAAATGTGTTGAGAAGGAATAGATGGGTCCCAGGTAATTCTAGCAGACAGAACTGCAATCCAATTCTGGATCTTCAGTCAAACCATCTGCAGAGATAAACATCAGAAGCAAATTCGTATTTATGGGGGGAATTGTCCTTCGCCCTCAACCCAACATTGAATTTGAAAATTTTCCAAGCTTTATTACACGTGGAATTGGTTTTTAATGCTTTCAGGTGTGCGTAGGTGAGAATGGAGCTGATAAATGTAGTTACATTCTTGCATCCATTGGTGACCCATTTTTCTACGGAGTCATTTTGCATATAGAAAAAAGAATAATGATGAGGAATGAAATAGTTACTGTCATGGAAAATGTATAAAATAATCTGGCAAGACTTAAAATTGGGGAGAGATTCAAGGCCAAGCAAGACTCTATCAAAAAGACTTTAAATACTATTTCCAGCTTTTCTGTATCTTGGTAATAAGCACATAACATTTTTCGATCTAAAATGATTTTCCTTGTTTTGGGGGTCCGGGAGCCAAGGATACAAGACTGTTCTTTCTGGTTTATCACCAGGTGAAATTCAGCCAAGGGGTTCAGGTGGAGGGCATTGGAAGTGTTGTGACAAAGCAGCAGCGTGGAAATCTCTCATTGCACCAGCAACTGACTTTTTCACAGACACAGAGGTAGAACATTTCAATCCTTCCCCACCCCACCCTGTACTCTTGTGGGATTTAAGAAATCCCAGCTCTACTTTTCTACACAGGCCTGGTGTAGTTCATGCTGGTGCAAAATTGGACACAAGGGGGCACCGGAGTGCCACAGATTTTGCCCTGGGACCTTTCTACATGTGCAAATCCCCATCAACAGAGACCAGGAAACTCTGGCCCTTCATGAGCATTCTTCTTACCAGGCTTACTTGACCGAGGCATTACCATGGTGGTTGGAGTCTTAAAACATTGCCCACAGTTTCTCTTTGCCCAAGTGTGCATCTTTGTGCCAGTTTGAAAGTACTCCCTCATGGTGGTTGAAGCACCATATTAAGCTGCTGCTGCTGCTTTTTTTTTTTTCTTTAATTCAACACTGAATGGTGTTTTTTTTTTTTTTTTAGAGAAAGTGCTACAAAAATCCATTTGAGAGGAAACTCTCTCAATTTAAAAAAATGATAGTATACGTTCTAACAATACACTTCAAGTATTGGTGTCCTGATTTTCTTAAAAAGGAAATTATTTTTCTTTTTAATCTGTCTGTTTGCCAAAGGAGACAGTCATTTGTTGATTTATTTCCTGTGCTTTGTCTTTCTTCTTTACCTGAAAAGTGAAGAATTGGCAGGGTTCTTACCACAATGTGAAGAACCATGGGATAATTCATGAGGCAACAATAAAGTTGTATGTTAGTTTCTCTCACTTAAAAGAAGATGGGGAATTTGACTATTGATTTCAAATTTTCTCTGTCTGGGCAGGAGAGCTAGCATTTTATTAAATGCAGTCAATTTGTGGTAAAATATTCTTTTTATTTTTCAAGATAGATTGCTGATTTACTTTAGAATTGTGGGAAAATAAGGCTGTACCTGCTGAGTGCTGAAGAGAAACGTTTATTTGCTTTATTGATTTGGTCCATTTTTGTGAGATGTTTTCCATGTATTTTTCATTTGGCTACAAAATGTATCCACAAATGGTCGTGGCTGCTATAAAGCTTCATTATCCTGGAGAACAGCTACAAAAAGAGAGTTTGGAATTTGCAAATGATTTTTTTGTTGCTGGAGAAGTCTTTTGTTGGGAGAAGCACTGTCCCTTAGGTATAGACAGGTGTTAACGGCAACCTCTGTACCTCTTGGTGATCTTGGCTGGTTTAGTACTATTACAGTTTGAGAGTATGAGTGAAATAAAAGTTTTGCCTTCCAAGCTAGGACCCTCAGTTCATTGTTAAGTAAGAAGCCTGGTCGATCGCAGGTACTGACATCAATTCAAGGGAGATTAAGCTTTCAAATACGATCCTTCTGACCTTGACTTCTTAATTTTCTGTCAGAGGGTAAAAGCTTCCTCTTTAAAAACAAAATGACTGTACTGGTTCCGAATTAAAAATTATTTATGTATTAAAAAGATAGTCTCTATGAAGACCAGTTATGATAAGCAAGAAGAATGCCTAATCCATAGCATTAAGTGGAAAAGTTTGATGCATATGCTGTCTACAATATGTAAAATGTATGTATGTTTGGAAACCGGATGATGTGGAAAAAATAATACAGGTTCTTTTGTATGTTAGGGATAATAGGTGACTTTTTTAACATTTTTTGATCCTGTTAATTTTATAACCTTATTTATGGGAAAAAAGAGGCATTGGATACTTTTGTAAAATGGTGACTCCTTTGGGTGATTGGGACGAGTTATTTCATCATTTTCTGGTTTTCTGAGTTAAAATCTTTTGACTGTTGGATTTTTTCAAGTGATGCCTGATTCCACAGAAGATGACCACTTCCACTTTCTTTATAGAAAAAGTCAGAGTGAGATTTTTATATCTAGACTGGAAAGGTGAAACACAACTTTTGCTGAAATTCAAATCATGTATGCCCGCCTTGACAGAATACTGAGGGTCTATTGGCACTTTTGATTTCTTGGCTAATCAGGTGGAGAAAATGCACTGGATAAATTCTAAATTATACTGAAGATAGTATATTCAATTATACTAAAAATAATATATTTAAGCTATATAATAAAATTTCATTAACTGAATGACCTCTGCAGTGAGACATACATACATATATATATATTTAAACTTATGCTTACATGTCAGGATTGAAAATCACATATATGTATCTGTATGTATATGTGTGTGTGTGTGTGTGTGTGTGTGTGTGTATACACACACGATGTTTATAGGGTTTTTTTAGGAGAAAACAGTTTTATTGTACAATTAGTTCATATACATATGAGGTCATTTAACTCTCTTCAGCTTCTAGTCATGCATAGAACGATAGCTAAAGATAGCAGAGCCAACCTACTTCATTTCCTATGTGCGCCTAAAGGCACTATGCTGGATTTTGGCAGAGAAAATCAACTCAAATATAAGGATGTAGGCACATTGGTTTCCAGACCAGAGGAAGAAGTTAAAGAAGTAACTTTGTTTTGGATAGAGGTGGGTGGGAAGGACGCTCTCTTTGGAGCCACGTTGGGAGCTTAAATACTTTTCTAGGAGCCTTTCCAAATTTAATTATTTTTGTACTCAGTGTTTCAAATTTCAACTAATTCCAGTTATCTTGGTTTCAATACAGGCATATGGGTCCCCCCATTTCCTGCAACTCTTAACTGTGCTTGTTTGGGGAAAGGAGGTTTCTAAGGTGGGATTTATTTTCATGGTGGTTGTGTCTGCTTTCACTGTGCACGTTTCTAGGCCGCGTTTGTGAGAGCAGCCCAGGAGACTTTGTTTATCTTTGGCTAAAAGGCAACACTTAAAGGTGAGCTCTTGGATGGCAGAGGAGGAAGTGGTGAAAGAAATATATAAGAAAGTAATCTTGGAACAAAATCCTTGCCAATTTGTCAATTCTTGCATTGTTGAAAAAAAATTAAAAATAAAGATTTGAGAATCCTTGATTCCCAGAGCAATACATTTCCACTTCCATCACTGTATTTCATTGTGGAGAGCGATTTGTCCATCTGCATTATGTGGCTTATTTATATTCACATATGGGTAGGTATTTCTTTACATTCAGCTTCTCTTATTATATACTGAAGGCATATAATAATACACTTTTCCAGTCTTGCTTTATTGTTATTGGTTTGAGAAATCCCAATGTTTTTAAGAAATGGAAATGGTATAGGATTTTTTTCCCATTTAATTTAATTTTTCCTGATGCAGCTTATCATGGATGCTGGCTTCTGTTTGTGGCCCCTATCTCTTTCAAATTCATAAGAAACAGGTTCAAAAATGTTTACAAAACATTTTGTTTTGCATGGTCTTATAAGCATTTCCTTCAAATTTACTCATATTTAGCTCCCTAGATATTTATCAACCATATAAGTAGGTAACTCGGCCTCACCTCTATTTTTTTCTCGTTAAAAAAATTTTTTTAATGAGAGTTCTCACTGATGGAAGAATACTGAGTCCCCTTTCCCAAGTATGCAGATGAAAAGGGGAAATGAATGATTAACTAAGCTTTTCACTTCTCTACAGATGTATTGGCATTCTGCTGGCATAGCCTGAGTGTATTGGCATTCTGCTGGCATAGCCTGAGTGTGTGTGTGTGTGTGTGTGTGTGTGTGTGTGTGTACAGGTCGATGTTGTAACACTCCAGTTCTAGGTAGAAATTGGTGAGGTCAATTCTGGAATGGTGGGTAGGTGGGCATGTGTGGCTTTGGCTGGTCACCAAGATGCTCATTTATCCTTATAGGTTCAGGCGTGCTGGGAAGGAAGGTAGGGCTATAAAGTGCCAATGGCACCTGCCCACAAATTCCAATGACCAGTAAAGGGAATGGCTGCTCTTCTGGGACAATACTTGTGGTCTCACAGCAGATCTGACATTATTCCATGCCTCTTGGAAAAGAGACTCAGTTTATGTCAAATTGTTCTTCACATCTCCTCGAAAGAACTCTGTTGTATAGCATTGCTGGAGATATTTCTATTTGTCTACAGCAGTGACTGCCTTTAAGTGGTAAGGAAAAGTGATCCCCACACAGGAGTTAGTAAACCAAAGGTATTTGAGACTTTAGTATTAAAGTTATTAAAATTCATTTCTTATACCATGGGCCATATCTAATTTCAGAGATTGATTTTATCAGTGAGAATCAGCAATATCTTTCCATCTGCAGTCCAGTGCTACACAGACACATTCTCTTTTAAATACATTTTTCTCTTAATACTGTGAGTATTATCTGCTGTCTGTATGTGAGTGACATACTCCAAATCCCATCTGCTGATCTACCTTTTGAATATTCCGTGTCCTCCTTCTTTCCCGTTTTTTACTGTTTAGGCCCTCCACAGAACATTATTGTCCCAGCAGACCTTTTATCCAAGGACTGTTGATCACAGCCTAAGAGCTGTCATCCTATTTGCATTCTGTGGATGCATCATTATTCACAACATTTGATGTCCATAAAAACACATTAAAACTATTTCCTTGAGCAAAAATAATCAGCTCTCTGCTGTACATATCATTTGTATACTCAAATTGTAAAACGTAAATTGATATATAAGAAAATGGCCCATTAACTTTTTCATTAATGACAATAATATATTTTGTACACCAGCAGGAGGAAGATCTTGCCTTTACTTTAGCAACCTGAAGGGTAAATGGGGCCCTCCTTCCTTTGCTTTTTTAATTTCATAAAAATGTTGGGTGTCACCAACACAGATTCTTTCATGTATTTTTATTTGTCTTAAAATATGGAACTTTTGATTTATTATAAGATTGAAACTACCCTAATATACAGGGTAAGTGCTTTTTTTAAAAAAAGAAAAAGAAAAAGAATTATTCGCTATTTGCATTTGTCAAAGAAGGCAAGTTTTCACCATGAGCTACATGTAATTGTCTTAAAATGTTTATTATATTTCAGTGCTTAGTTTTATACTTCCATATTACATCGAAAATATTGCCAAAATGTTAAAAAAAAGAAGGACATCTTTTTTTTTTCCTCTGGCCAGAACTTTCATGGAATGCAAATGTATAATCCATTTGAAAATACCAAATAGAACTTTTTGTTATGAGATGTGGACACTTTTATTAAATTTCATTAGAATTTACTTTGATTACTTTTTGTTAGAATTTAGTTCACGCTTTTTATACAAGTGAATACGGAATTAATCATCTGTCTTTTTCTAGATATTAATAATAGTCATATTCTTCCAGGGTACAGGATTTAACTCCTATAGTGCCTACATGACCAGTTGTCAAGCTGCAGCATTTGATTAAAACATAGATTAATAATTTGTCTATCACAGATACATCATGCACTAACAGATAAAGAGCGTCTGATATTAACTGAGAAGTAAAATCTGCCTTCAGTAAATTGCGTAGAAAAATTACACAGTACATTTAAATTACCATTTGCTTAGCAACATGCCCTTGTAGCCATTCCAGCGGGGCTATAAAATGATCGATTTACTTTAATTTTCTACTGAATCCTGAAAAAAAAAAAAAAAATGGCTATCAGTAACCTATCCCTTCATCATAGCATGCTGATTCACTCTGTGTATTAAATTTACTGGCAAGGAGCACGACGTTAACAAAAAGTAACAGATAATGTGAACATTTCATGCATAATCTGTAATATGAGATATGTATTAATAGGGAAATTATGATGCATTCAATTATTCTGAAATGCCTTCCAGAGATGTTTTGATTTGGCTGCGCTCTGATAGTAGCGGCACAGCGGGGAGCATCTCAAGTGATGAATAACCTAATCTCCTAATCTCAAAATGGGCACTATTCACAGCTAGCCTGGGAGAGGCTGGTGGAAGAAACCACACTTCACAGCCACGGCCACTGAGAAGAATACAACAAAAACAACAACCCAAACAACAACAACAAAATAACCAGCAGCCCAGCCGGCCACCCTGCCACCAGGCCTTTTAAAAATAAAGAAGTGAAATACACATTTCTAATGAATGCTGTTCGCCCCCGGTGATGGCACAGGGCTACATTCTAATCCGAGAGACACCTTCCACTCTTCCCAGCCAAACTTACGAGACAAAAGGCTATAAAAATGGTTGCACTTGCATTAGTGCTGTTAGGATTCTGGTATTTACGAGACATTATGTATGCACAAGAACCCTTACTCATTTCCCACGTTTCATGCACACCTGGAGTGATCTACCCCACATATACATTTTTTTTCCTTTTCCTTAGTTTCCAAAGAAAGCCTACTGCAACAGGAAACTGTTCATTTAGTATCCTAAGCCCCATGTTCTATAAAGCTGCCTGGGTGTAATTAAGCATCTACATTTACTTCTTCGTGTGGGGAACAATGGTCTGGCTCCTTGGAGAGGTCAGGCAGGATTTATTTTATTGTGTACAGAATCTGAGCCATTGAGGTGGCTGTCAAGATAGTAACTGGTCATTCCTTTGCCATTTATGTGGCCCTTTCTATGTAAAACCAGGGCTGTATTTTTCCCCCCTCTGATTTACTTCCCTTTTTTCATGGGATCATGGCTACAAAACTATTAGTTAATACCCTGCTGTAAGGAAAATAAGTCCTGAGGAAAATATGCTATGCATGTATGCCTTCCCCACCCCCAAATTACTTGATTGCAGCAGGCTCACTTTTTGATTAATGCAATTTTGCATAAGGTAATATTACACGAGTGTATTACTTTTCAGTAATTATTCAATGGAGTTAATATGGCAGACTTCTTGAAGAAAAATTAGAACCGTGGCGTCTCATTTCTCTAAATCCCCAGCACTGTTCAGTAGGGTAACAATAATAATTATGTATAAATAAATAAATTTCCTTTATCAATGTTCACTTGGGCTGGAAATAACGGGCAGCCTCATCCCCAATCAGAACACTAACGGCTGTACTTTTTAATTAGCAGTGTTCCGAGGGGCAGAAATGATTTTACGTGCAGTTTCGTTATGCTGCAGTTTGGGAGAGTGACACAGTGATTTGCTATAACAACGATCTTTGCAATTTAATCATCGCGTGAAATTATGTGTGCTATCTTGTTTTCGCTTTCCCCTGCACCTTTGGGTTTGAGCCACTCCAAAAAGGGAGGACCGGCAAGGTTTGTGGTGGTCTCCTTTCCTAAAGCAATTTTATCTCCTCAAGGTCTGATTTCACATGAGCATCATTTTAAACTCCGGCAAGATGTGGTTCTGTTTAACTAGCCCTTGCTTTCCGAGGTCCCATGCCTACTATTATATTTCCTTACCATGATACATACTTTGCAGTGCATTTTTCTCACTAATCATGGTTTAGCAAACAAGGAAGGAGAGGGCCTGTTTTATGAAACTTTCTGATGAGTGATGTTCAGTTTATTTCAGTCTTTAGTCTACTAGAATGTACAATTGCTCTGAAGATAAATAAAAGATTCAGCCGGGTGCCACTGGAGAGCAGAGCAGCATGTCTTTGGCATTGCTTGAGACTTATCTGATTTGGATTTGTATACCTCATGGGGAATGGCAAAATATTGGAACAGACGGCTTGATATTTCCGAAGAATATAGTGGGCTTTATTAGCACCAGTTTCGCTCCCTGACTGACGGCTTTCTCAAATTTTTTATCTTATTAATCCGTGCTACTGTATGTAAATGTTATTCCTCTCTGCATACGGAGGCAACCAGCGATTTGTAATAAATGCTTATGAGTGCCTGAGGCTGCACTTAAACTTTAAAACATCTATTATTAAGTTGCAAAAAAACACTGTAATGGCCAATAGTGACCTCATAGGAATTTTAAACTCTGGTCTGCTCTTCTGCATTAAAAACAAAAAAATTTTGCCTCAAGTTAGAATTATGAGCAATGCTATTTTAACAGCTGCATTTTGATTATTAAAGTGTGTTTTACAACTGAATTACAATGCTTTTACGGACTCTAGGTATAAGATTTAAAAAGGTCATTAAACGTAGTCGGGTTTTGTCACAGTAGGTGTCATTGTATACAATGGACACTCTGCAATCTAGTTTATGTCACTGCACTTAGGATTTAAAATAGCATGAAGGAGCGTGTAAGTTTGCTTAGCCATGAAGATGACTGTAGATCTCTCAAGGATTTTTGACAGTTTGCAATCTGAGATGACCACTTTCATTATTATTTTATTAATTTGACAAGAAGCCCTACAGATTTTCTGTGTATCACGGATCCATTTGTCCCAGAAATAATTAAAAATGCCAGCCTGGAGCAACAGACAACAGATCCACTTCTGGCAAATCAATGTTCAAAAATGCATTGCTTGTACTGTAGCCAACTCTTGAGTCCTGAAATGTTTCTACATTTTCTCCATCAGATCATATATGCACTCACTGACAATGGGTATTGACCCTTGCTGTAGGTTTTCCAAATGTAGGACCTTTAAATTGATTTATGCATCATGTCATATGCTGGATACTCTATGTAATGTTTACATCTCTTACTAAACAAATCCAGGGTGAAGTTGCTTTTCCCAGGGCTGCCTCTTCCGTACACAGCTCAGGAAGGCGGTAAATGTGAACTTGAATTTGCCTCGCCTGTACCCTGCCTGTTTGCCACTTATATGTAAATCTTTAATTTTCTTTTCATTAATTTGGCACGATGTTATGTGTGTGACTAGCTAGAGTCCGTGCCATCCGTGGAACTGATTTCTGGGTGCCTGATTGTTGATGAGGATACAGGGATGGAGGTGTGATAAGGAGTATAGAATCCTCAAAATATTTGACAAAATGTCACAAAGGATTGTATTTGCATGTAGTACCGTGGGTAAGACATAATGATTAGTGTGCAGTGCGTTGCTGGCACTGCATATCCCAGCTCGTGCAGATAACATGTCTGCTATACAGCTTTGAATATTGTATATGTACTTTGAACATATCTATGACTAGTAAAGCTGTCATTCTGTTGAAAAATGTAGCTGCACGAATGACAATACTGGTTTAATTTTTTTTTTAAAGAGGACACCTTCTAAATAATTATTATCATGCTAATAACATTTGTATTCTTTTGTGTATAATTAAGATCTGCCTGTCTAAGCATGAAATAGGGTTGAAATCGTGAATAAGTATGCTATCCGTAACCTATTTAGTAAATCAGTTTTAATTTGGCTTTCTTTAGGTTAAATCATAACAATAGCATCCTGTATACAAAAATCCACAATTCTTGGCTGTAAACCATCTTGGAAATATTTAATAGTTAGCAAAGCTTCCCACAAAATTAAAGAAGCCCCGCTTACGAATGTTAAGTACTGAATCAAAAATAATGATTCCACAATGATAGAGGTCATATATTTTAAAAAGTTAACTCTTTGTATCTCAGAATGATAAATACCCAAGCAATTTTATACTTTGACCTCTTTGGCTTTGGCTTGTGATTTTTTTTCTTATGTGATAAAAAATTTAATTGAAGATTCATATTCTACCTGCTTCTGAGAGAACTCAAGGCAGCAAACAGGATAAAACACAGTGAAAAATAAGCCATTTAGGTATAAAACATAACAGGTTATGTAATTTGATGATCACAAACTGTTTTGGAATACATCATGCGTTTTTGTTCTCTTAAAATAAGAGTATCTGTTGTTGGTGTCTGGTTATTTTTTTTTTTTCTTCTTCTGTAATTTCATGTCTAATACCTAGCCAGGCGATTATGCTAAAAGAAATCATCTTTGTCATTTTGCAAGGGTTATTCTTTATTTTCAAGGTACTTATGGCTTCTGTAACCCAGCAGAGTCCGTCTTCCCCATCCCGACTGTAACCATTTGCATGCTGTGATTTATAAGGTTATTGGAAAACACCTCCATTTATCAATTATGAGAGAGCACAGACTGCTTGGGAGCAGTTCAAGCAGCATCCCTGGAAAGTGAAACGTTGAAAGGGGTGGGAGGGGAAGAAGGAGGAAAAGAAAAGAAAATGGCAACAGGCGGAAAGGGGGAGTGTGAAGAATGGGTGGTCAGTGAGGCTTCTGCTTTTGCTTCGCTGCTGAGGACAAGTTGCCCTCCTTCCCACAGCTTCCTGGTATTGTGCACACAGGTCCCTGCCGTTTGATTTCTCCATCCATAGTTTTGGTCCTCATACTGTTTGTCTATGAAACTGTATTTTTCAGTCATCAGCAAATATGTTCTGAGTGCCTCTGCTCTGTGTGAGCTGTGCTTGAGGGCCTGGGGTGTGCAAAGCCCCATGAGGAATACGAAGGATGTGATTGTGAAGCCACTGTCATGGGCCAAACAGGAATGTACCAAAGTGCCAAATGCAGAGAAATAAAAGACAACGTGAAATGGATGCTAAGTAAATGAAATCATATTTGTAAAATGGTTTGCATCGTAGTGTCTGACACGTCATAATAGCTTTATAAATGATAGCCAATAATAATGATAATAATAATAATATCATCTCGATGATGATTATGATGACAACATTGGTGCCAATAAGGACGTTAGCGATTGTCACAGGGAGAGAGATTAGAATAGAGCAAGTGTTTCCACCACTTCCAAAGCCCTCGGCATTTGAATGAGCTTTGCACAGTCCTTGCTGCTTTGATGGGACCTTCCCTAACACTTGCTCCCTACCTCTCACCCCCACTGTCCCATCTCCCCTAATCATTTTCTCTCTGTGTAGCGTTTACTGCAGTCTGATCTACTACCTAATCGGCTGTTGACTGTTTTTTTGGTCTATCTCTCCCCCCAGCTTGAATGTAAGCTCCAGGAGGACAGGGATCTTTGTTTTGTTTGTTGCTGAATCCCAAGTGTTCTAAGTGTGTTTGGCACAGCGTAGGCTCTTAATAAATATTTCTTGAATGTCTGATGAATGACTGACGGCTCTCTAACTAACTTGCCTGCCTGCTGCTGTTTCCTGATCTCATGCCTTAACCACTCCCATCTTGTATATCCTTAGAACAGCGCACTTAGGGGCCATTGTGGCCATGCTTCCCGTAGCCAGTCCACGATGCTGGGGAAGGAGAAGGGGGGAGGATTCCAGTGCTGGCTCTGTGACGCATGACAACTGTACACCCCCAGTAAGCTTCTGGGAATGGCTGGAAACTCCAGTTTATGGTCTACTGGTCTCTTTGCCCATTGAAGCCAGTTTCTCCAGACAGGCTTTTTCCTGAGATACTGCCCTGAACAATTCCCTTAAGCAAACATAGTGGTTAAGTGAAGAGGCTGCGGAATGAGGCAGACCTGGGTGTGATCCTTCCTCCCCGCCTCCTAACCCAAGGCACATTCTTAGCCTCCCTAAGCTCCGCATCCTTTTTTATGGAACTGAACTGCCTGCCTCCTGGGTATTTATGAGAAATTAAATAACATGCTATATGAGCTTTGCACAAGGCTGGCAAGCCAGAGCTCAATCAATTGGTAGCCAGTGAAATCCTGCCATGACTAATTATTATTACTTTATGATTACTGCTGTTGTTATTATTTATTTTGGCGGCAATCCATTATACTGCATTAAATGTTATCTGATATGATCTGTGTTTCACACAGTTCTCTTGCTTTATTTTCTACTCACTTCTTTAAGTTACATTTTCTCCTATTTTTTTCAAGGATTTAAATTATTAGAAGGATTTATTTTTTAAAAAACTTAAGTAATTAGGAGAATATACTGAGATTCAAAATTACACTTGTTTGAGAATTAATAAAGCATTATTTTTTCCCCAAGTTATGATTATTAATAGAAAGAGGAGTAAAGTTATGGGATTTGAATGAAGGTCAATGGAGAAGGGAAGGTAGAGGAAGAAATAGTTCTAAACCATTCACCATCTTGGTTTTAATTTTAATTTCCATACACATGAATCATTAAACCTCATTGTGTGTGTATGTTTTTTTTTTTTTTAATGGAACCTGATTCTTTTCCTCTTACCTGTATTTTCTTGGAAGTAATGATTATTTGTCATATGAAGAATTAATTAGAAAGGATTACCTATGTTTATATCTATATCTATAAATATAGAGGGTAAATATCCCCAAACTGGAAATTATTTTTCAGAAAAATACTTAAACATACAAGGATAATTAATTTTGACAAAGTGATATGGAGAAGTTGTACTGAACACATTACAAAACTGCAATAATTAAAATGAAAAAATAATTTAGAACTCTACCTCACACAATATGTGAACATACATTTATGATCAATTATAAAGTTAAATGTAAAAATTAAATCCAGAAGAAATATCTAGATGCAAGATATGGTACCAATTTATAATCTCAGTACAGAGAAAGCCATTTTAGCATAAAAGCAAAGAAAGGAGACATTGAGAAAGATTAAATAGCTCTGATGACATGGAAATTAAAATTTTATTTATGCAAAAAACTGAAAAGGCGAACAAAGGTAAAATTTGCAAAGCTTATAAAAGACAGTGTTACTCTTATTAATGTTAAAAGTGTTCTTAAAAATCAATAAGAGAAGAATTTTGCTAGAAACATATGCCTATGAACTCAACGTTTTTCCTTTGTCTTCTTAGAAAGCTTAAAAAAAGCAACATGGAGAAAGGAAAGCAAAAACCTAGCTGGTATTTTTAGATGAACTGGAATACAGACTCTAGAATGTGTGCCAGCGTGGCCAATAGGAAATGTGTTTGCCCAGGAACTGTTTGGAGGAACTGTTTGAATATGGAGGCGAGAGAACCAACAGTAGCAGGTGCCATAATTCTCCAATACAAATATACTTCCTGTGGTCCGGGACACACCCTGAGGGAAAATGGTTGGATTCTTCTCTGCAAAGTGGGTTCGAAGATGGGGTTGGGGGCGTTGAATGGGGAGGTGACAGAGTCTTCCTCCCCTGAAAGCTGATGATGCTTGAGGATGCGGGGGCGCCATGGATTATACCCACAAGCCACATTAGCAGGAGGTTGCCTGGCTTTATCTGGCAAGAGATTCTGTGAAAACTAACCAGCCTGGGGCATACCTGATTCCTTCACATATACAGCAACTTCTTACAAACAGCTCTTCCAGAAACCCCCAACTCATACAATACACAGATGCAAATGTAAAAACACAAAACGGATACAGCGTACATAGAAAGTAAAATTTTAAAAGGAGGAAAAGAGCATCATCCTTTAGTGACCAAAAAAAAATCACTAGAACAATGTTGCTGGGAGAGATGAAAAGTGTGAATAAATGTGATGTCATTCATTAAAGAAAAAAAATCATCTCTTTAGAGAAAAACCACAATGCAGAAACGCAAGAATTCCAGAAAGAATTGGTGAGGGGGCAGGAAGAATGTAAAGTGAGCTGGAAGAGCTCAGGAAAGTAGTAAAAGTAAAATAATGAAATACAGACGAGAAGGTGAAAGGGGAAAAGCATCATAAGGCCAAGAGACACTGTGGAGGCCGTGATAAGGACACAGAGGGTAGAAATAAGATAAGCAAATGAACTGGATATAAAGAAAGAGATAAAAAGGGTCAGAAAGAAGATGGTAGAAATAGAAGACATGAAAGGACACCTACCTTGTGTTTATTTGGATTCCTTATGAAGGGAAACACAGTACTAATGAAATGAAACAACTATTTAGAGATACAATTTGAGAAAATTTTCTTGCAAGGATGAATTTACCTATTGAATGGGCACCAGGGCCAGGAAAATTGACCCATTTCGGTCAACACCAAGAACATTCTAGCAAAGTTATAGGGCTTGAGCAGTCAGACAAAAAAAGACTGTCATTTTTAAGGGATTAAAAATCAGTCTGGCCTCAAATTTCTACACGGCAATCATCAATCCCCAAAGATAATACAATTAAATCTACTAGATACTTAAAGAAAGAAAATATGGGTGAGGCATTTTATAGCTTATCACACTCTCCTTCAGGTATTTAGACTATAAATCAACTGTTTTGAAAATACAAGAAGTCTAGGTATATTCTTACAATGAACGCTCCTAGAGGAAATTACTAGAAAATGAACTTTAAGATAGCAAGAGATAACTTGGAGGAGCACAGCCAAAGGACTGGCAGTGAACATCGCATATATTTAATAGAACTAAGACAAAAACTAACATGGAAAGTAGAGTGACAGCCAGAATGTAAATTTTATAGGTTAGTGATTCTCAAACTTTAAGGTACATAAAAATCACCTAGGAATCTGGTTAAAATGCAAATTCAGAAACATTAGGTCTGGGTGAGAACTGAGTTTCTATCTTTCTGATTACTCCCAGCTGATGTTGATGCTGCTGGTCTCTGGACCATACTTTGCGTAGCAAGTATGTCATGGTAAAAATAATACAATAATACAACCAATAAAATTAGGAGGGGAAAGTGGAAGGAAAATAAAATATGTGATTATCTGTTCATCTATAGTAGCTGTGAACTAATGAATATTACCTACCACTGATAAATCAACTTGTAAAAATATAACCACTTAGTAGTACAAAGGAAAAGATTAAGAAATACAATACCATTGACCAAAATCAAGTTGGGGAAGAATAGGATGGAATGCTGAGGAAGAGAAAACATGATACTTTTTTCATTGCTCATAGTAGGAAACTATTTGATACAGCCCCCAAAATCAGAGGACCAAAGATATTTTATACAGATATTGCTATAAAGGTAATCATTAAAACAAATTAAAAACCGTATTCATAAATATTATAAGAACTACAAACATGTAAAAGAAAATAGACCACACAGTGAAAGACTGAAAAAACAGTAACTACAAAGAAACATATGACAGAATCAAGACAAAATATATTTATCATAGCAATAATGTGTCATCTAAAATCAACTATTAAAAGACTAATGATTTCCTTTTGGATCACAGAAGAAAACCATTCAGTCTGTGTATCAGGGTTTCTCAGCCTCATCACTATTGACATTTTGAGCTGGATAATTGTTTGGCCGGATGTGTAGGTGGGGGGCTGTCCTGTGCATGGCAGGATGTTTAGCAACATCCCTGGATTATTCCCACTAGATACCTGTAGTACCTTATCACCCGCCCTCAGTTATAACAACCAAAAATGTCCCTAGACATTGCCAAATAACACCCTGGGTGGGGGGGGGGGGGCAAAATCATCCCCAATTGGGAGCCACTATTGTATATAGCCCATAATCATGCTTTCTGGGAAAACATTAGAAGGATTCCTGCTTATGTTAGAAATAAGGAAAGAATGCATATATCCAAATGATTTAGAAAAATTGAAAGGATAGGCAAAGACATGCCATGCCAATGTAAACAGAAAAGTTAGATGAAAACATGGTATTAATATCAAACGAGAAAAAACTCAGGCCAAACTAATTATGTAAATAAGACGAAGAAAGGTCCTTTGTAACGCTGAAGGATGAAATTTGCAACGAATATATAATTGTTATAATTCTCTATACACTAATACCATAGCATCAACGTATAAAAAATATAGGACATGCAAAGAAAAATGGAAACACAATAATATTTCACCTCTTAGAGTCTGTGATTAGATGAAGTGAAAAAAAAGTAGATATACAGAAGAATGAAATAATAATGTAGATTTATGTACTGTATATTAAGTTCTATTTCATAAAAATAGAGGGAAAATGTGATTTTCCAATAACCATGAACCCCTACCCTGATCACATCCTGTGCAACCAAAGAAACCACAATTGTCTCCAGATGTATAAATAGCAAAGCAAACATTGTCTGATCACAAAGCAACAAAACTAAAATTGTGAACAAAATCAGAAAATAAAATTCCCTACATCCTGGAGGAAAATGTCTCAATTCTGGGGTCAAAGTGGAAATGAAAACAAATTTCAGAATATGTAAAAAACTGGTAACTACACTACAGTACCTATGACAGCTGATAGGATATAGCTAAAGCAATGTTCAAAGAAAATTCATAGCCTTCTTATGTAAGTAAATAATAAAGACTACAAAAATCAGTTATCTGATGTAAAAAGGGACAACAAGATGAATGTAAGAAATAAGAAGGAACCACAGAAATTAATAAGTTAAAAAATTGAGCGACAAGGAACAAAAAATATATGGTTAAGCTAGTAGCTGAATTATTAAAGATAAAAGAAGCCTAAAATACAATTCACAAAATAAAGTAGAATAACCACAAAATTGAGGAAAATAAAATATCAGAGACTATATGACTTCTCAATATTTTGCAAATAAATTTTAAAATTTAGGTGCAATAATTTACTTAAATTGACTCTAAAAGAAGTATAAAGCATAAACAGATATTTTTCCATAGAAGAAATAGAAAACATTTTCAGTTATCCACCACTCCCTCTCCACCCCCCCCCCCCAAAAAAAACCCAACCAACCCAGTTCTGATGATTTTTTTACATGGGAATTACCACTAAACCTCTAAAAAGCGATAGTTCCAATGCTGTTTAAATTTTTCAGATCGTAGGTGAAAAGAAAAAAATTCCAAAGTATTTTAAGAAGTGAGCCTAATACTGATTTAAAAATAGCAACAATAACAACATTTGAATTTATACAAAAAGGAAATGATATACCAATGTTTTCAGACTTAGTTACATTAGCTTCCCTGGATACCCAGACTGCCCCTTCGTAGAGTCTCATGTAATTGGTTGGAGCATGGTGGGAGTGGGTCAGTATTGGTTTTTTGATGTTTTTAAAGCTCCCTATTTATTGTAATATGTAGTCAGATTGAATAATCACTGTTCTAGATCAATGTCTCTCTAGAATATCAGTACAAAAATTCTAAATAAATATTAGCATTTGGAATACAGCAACATATTCAAAGAATTACACCATATGACCGGGATATTCAATATTAGGATATCTAATAATTTATTAAGAGAAGAAAAATTATACAACCATTTTCACAGACATTAAAAGTCACATTACAAAATATAATATTCATTCTAAATTTTTAAAACTCAATAGAAAATATATCCATCTTAAACCAAAACTCATCATCATGTTTTCTGGGAACACATTAGAAGCATTCCTACTTTTATTAGAAATAAGGAAAGGATCTCCACCATCCATGTTTATTATTGTACTTGGTGAATTGGCCAATGCAAATAGATGAGAAAGAAATTTAAAAAATGAAAATTGAAAATGAGAAGGTAATAGTATTATTAAGCAAATATGTAATTAAATACTTTGAAAACCAAGAAAATCAACTATAATTAATACAACAAGAAAATCATTCAGGTGTCAGGATATAAAATTAATATACAAATGTCAATAGTTTTCACATTAATAAACAACAAAATACAAAGTATAATGGGAAAAATAGCTGTTTTACAATGATGATAAAAATAAAATTCATAGGTATGAGCTTAAGAATAAATGAAAGACTTATATGAAGAAAATTTTTAAATACTTTTGAAGGCCACAAAAGATTGTATAAACAAATGGAAAGGCATAGCATGTTCTTGGGTAGAAAGACTGAACATCATTAAGATGCTAATCCTTCCTGGGTTTACTTATAAATTTAACATGATCCTGATAAAAATACCAAATCTTTCTTTCCCCAAAACTAGACAAGTTGATTGTATAATTCATGTGAAAGTCAACAAGAATATCCAGGAAATTTTTGAAAAAGAAGACCAATGAGAAGGAATTAGGCAGACATAAAAAAATGTATATAGTATGATATGATTTGTATAGAAATAAAGAAAAATTATATGTATATATAAGACATACACACACACAAGTGTGTGTGTGTGTGTGTGTGTGTGTGTGTATGTGTGTGTTTGGATTGCATGTCCATACTGTTGTCCTCTGACAATATAAATAAGAAACAAAGAAGAGTGATAACCTAATTGGAGATATGGTAACTCATCTAATGCAGGATAGAGATGGGAAGGAGATCCTTCATTGGGTACATTTTTATAAATCTTGATGTGCGAATCATGTAATTATATTTATGTATTTCAAAGTAGATAAATAATTAAATAAGCAAATAGAAAATAGGCAAAGGACAACAATTTGAAACAAAGAAATTTGAATATCACTGACCAAGAAATACAAATGAAAGCAATGACAATAATGAAACTTCACTGGTACTTACAATATGTTAGCTACTGTGACAAGTACTTTATGTGCATTGTTTAATTTAATCCTCAAACATAATCCCATGACATAGTACACGTATGATTTAAGGAAATCTTTAGTTTTTTTGTTCCTTTTCTTTTCCAAATGTCCTAAAATCACTATTTTTCTTTTGTATTTTCAGTAGAGAAGTAGCAAATATTTAAAAAGAGATCTAGTGTTCTTAACCATCTTGCCACCCAGTTGTACTACATTATTTGCCTGAATACTTCTGAGTTTTTCTATCAAGTCTGTTCATTTTGTGTGGTTTAAAAAGGTTTAGTGGTTTTTTATTGGTTCATTATATGTGCTGTCAAAGGAATTCAGAGATGTTATTTGCATGTACCAGGCTTTATTATTTCAAAACCAGCATTAGAGCCATCAAAATATCTTTGGAATCATCCACCATACGCAAGACGATCTGCTAGGAGTAGAGAGTGGTGAACTTCAAGAGGATAACTAAAACTATAGATCTGGGTGCCATCAGGGGCAGGTTCAGTGGTGGCTTTCTGAACTCATGACATGTGCACTTACCGAAATCCACCCAACTTAACAAGAACAATAGTTAAGATGACAATAATGAGGACTGCTTAGCTGGGAGAGACACTATTGCAGACTTCAAATAAATGGTGACACATCAGAAGCAGAAAAATCATAAAGGACATGAGAACTGCTTAACTCTACTCAACCACTTATTAGCTGGATGACTCAGAGAAAATTAACTAATCAAACTAACCAGTCTATACTTCAGTGGCTTCATCGATAAAATGAGATAATCATGGCACCTAACTCATAGGGTTATAGTGCAGATTAATATGTATATAAAGCTCTTGGGACACTGCTGAGCATATGGTAAATGCTCAATAAATTAGAGCTATTATCTTTGTTATTATATTAAAATCCGAGCTCTCCCAGACAATTTTTGAAACACTAGTGACTCCAAAGATACTCCATATAAGCAGAGAGGTGCTTATAGAAGGTCAGCCATTTCTGAAAACAATTGACAAATGTGATGGAGTTAAAAGTAGATAGTAGAAAGGATAGAGGGAGAGAAAGGAGAACAGAATAAAAGCATGAAAATTTAATGGCTATCAGCAGTGTTTATTAAAGTCAATGATGAGGATAATAACACAGAAGTGACACAGGGATGAAGATACCAAAGATGAGAACAATACTATACTATCAGGGTAAGCAGAATTCACCCACAGGAAACCGTAGAAGAAAGCACAGGGCATCTTTGGTGTGCACGTTTGTGCAAGGCCTGGTACACAACTCTTTGCACTTTTCTACTATGATCTTTCAAGGCATAAGATGTCATTACGTGATATTAAGCAGGAATATTTCTAAATGATAATTTGTATGAAAGCATATCATATCTAGGTCTATATCATAAGCTATTATACATGATAGATTCCTATTTTCCTCTAGTGAAAAGAAAAAGGCATAAGGATTACAAAAATGTGTACAAACCATGAAAGACGAAATGAATATCTTCATATGACTTGTAAGGACTAGCCCAGGCAAATTTTGATGGGGCTCACTTGGCTCCCCTTGCTGTCTTCCAACCTAGACACAGTGGGTCATGGTCAAAAGGAAAAATGGCATTTTGGGCTATTTCAAAAAGTGAGTTCCAGGGCTACTACTAGGATCAATACCCATTCAAACTCCATTCCTATAGCATAAATAGGAACCTCTCCAACAACATCTGTAGTGCTTCCAATAACTAACATCACTGAGATACACAGGCTTGACTCATGGTTTGTGGACAGCAAGTGGTTAGTATTATTATTTGTCAGCACAAATATCTAATAGGAAAATTGTATTATCTCTTTTATAGAGATGAATAAATTGAGTCTGACTAGATTTAAGCAAATCATCCAAAATCACATAGCTAGTAACTTAGGATTGGACTGCAGGCATATTTGACAACAAATCCCTTCTTTTTCACATATTGGTGCCCAGAAACTAGTGCATGAATTTGTAAAATCCATTTTGATTATCAGAGTCCTATATGTTTTTATCTAACATTTTTCACTGCGTTCCAGCTCTTTGAGCTTTCCAAAAACATAAGTTGTTAATGTCTTTATAAATATAGATGTTTGCTACATATTGAGAGATTTTATAAATACACACACATACACACACATTTTTGTCTCAACTAAACTGAGTCCCATCAGCATTTCAGTATGCTCATCTCTCCCATCTTACACACACACACACACACAGACACACACACAAACCAAACCAAAAATTCCTCCTTCCATCCCATATCCCCTTCAGCTCCTGTTCAACATATCTACCACCCTTCAGAACAAAAATTCTAAAACCAGTTGTCTCTCTGTAATCCAACTATTTCCTTAACTACCACTTGCTGCTCAACCTACTCCAGTTTTTCTCCACTCTGCTAAAAATGTTCTTGTCATGGCCACACATTCTCTTCATTTTTGTAAATCTAAAGGCCACTTATAATCCCAATGTTCTTTGACCTCTCACAATGATTTGATGCTGTTAGCCATTTCTTCTTTCTTAAAATGCTCTCTTTTCTCTTGAAATCTGTGCCACCATAGTTGTGACTTTTCCTTTCCCCTCTGTTCCTTCTCAGCCTCTTTGGTGGGCACCTCTCCTTTGTGTCTGTCTTCCCTGGCTCCATTCCGGGTCCTCTTCTTTTCTTTCTCTGCACACCTCCCTGCCTCATCTCAAACATCCCTGTGACTTTGCTGCTGTCTGTGGCTCTGATCCATACTCCTCTCCTGATTTCCAGGCCAGCCCTTTCCACCTGCTTACTCAGCATGTTTTTCTGGCCCTCAATCTCAGATTGCCAAAATTGAATTCAACTTTTTTTCCCATACTCTAAACCTGCACAACTTCTATATTCCACATTGTGAGGGTGAAGTATATGGAGCACATCACTCAGGAAATCTTACTGAATGAGTTAAAGAAACATTGAAGGTGGAGAATTCACCTTTTTTTTTTCTTCGTAGTTCAGTAACGTATACATAGGAAGGATTGAAGAAATGTTTTGTAAAATAGCATATAATCATTCTTTCTGTGGTCTGTGTGGGGGCCCATTAGGATGACCCTTACATAAAAGCCCACATCTTGAACTTGGTCCATAACCCTCAGTACCCTCGGTGACATTCATGGGTGGATGACCAGCCCTATGGAGTTCTGAGGTCTCTCTATACAACGCTGACAGCTTGTTACTGGGCCTGAAATTCAGCAGTCCCAAAGTGTCGCATCAATCTGTAAAGTAGTCCATCAAATAAAATTAGTTCTACCAAGAATTAAGCACAAGCAAAATTATCCAGTCTGGTAAGTTAATGAATTGATAAATGAATAAAAAGACAAAGGAATCTAATAAATAGCAAAGCAGAGACTGGGAGATGCCTTTACAAACAAGTAATATATTGAATATTTTAGAGAAAATATACTATATTTGTTGAGGATTTATTTTGTGCCAGAAAATGTTCTATGACTTTAGTATGCAAATTGATTCATTTAATGTTCCCAACAACTTTATGAGATGATTATTCTCATTTTATAAATTAGGAATCTAGTAACAGGGAGCTGAAATAACTTGCCCAAGGTCATACATCTGTGAGTGATAAAGCTCAACAAACATATTGCAGATCAGCTCAGTAAGGAAGCCTTGATCCAATCAAATGATGAATTGGGAAAAAGACTTAAGGACACAATTCACAAAGAAGAAACACATTAGTAAGTAAATATATGTAACATTGTTCATTCTTCTTAGTAAAGAAGAAATACCATATAATAAAACAACACTTTTACTTCTCTTAAATTAAAAGAAAAAGCGGGGGGTGGGGTGGTGGCTGGTGTGTGTGTGTGAGAGAGAGCTGAAGGTATCAGGCTCCCTGATTTAAAAGTATACTACAAAGCTAAGGTAACTGAAACAGTAAGGTACGGGCACAAAAATAGACACATAGATCAGTGGAACAGAATAGAGAGCCCAGAAGTGAACCCACACTTATATGGGCAATTAATCTATGACAAAGGAAGCAAATGTATACAATGGGGGAAAGCCTACCACTTCAATAAATGGTGTTGGAAAAACTGTACAGCTACCTACAAAAGAATCAAACTGGACTTCAAAATGGATTGAAGACTTAAATGTATTACCTGAAACCATAAAACTTTTAGAAGAAACATAGGCAGTACACTCTTTGACATCAGTCTTAGCATTATTTTTTTGGACATGTCTCCTCAGGCAAGGGAAACAAAAGCAAAAATAAACAAGTGAGACTCCTTAAACTAAAAAGCTTTTGCATAGGAAAAGAAACTATCAACAAAACGAAGAAGATATTTGCAAACCATGTAACTAATAAGGGGTTAGTATCCAAAATATACAAAGAAGTCATACAACTCAACATCAAAAAAACAAACAACATAATTAAAAAATGGGTAGAGGAACTGAGTAGACATTTTTCCAAAGAGGCCAACAAGCACATGAAAAGATGCTCAACATCACTAATCATCAGGGAAATGCAAATCAAAACCACAATGAAATATCACCTCACACCTGTCAGAATGGCTATTATAAAAAAGACAACAAATAACAAGTGTTGACAACGATATGGGGAAAAGGGAATCCTTGTGCATTGTTGGTGGGAATGCAAATTGGCACAGCCACTATGGAAAACAGTATGGAGGTTCCTCAAAAAACTGAAAATAAAACTATCATATAAACCAACAATTCCACTCCTGGGTATATATCTGGAAAAAATGAAAACCCTAGTTCAAAAAGATACATGCACCCCAGTATTCATAGCAACACTATTTATGATAACCAAGACATGGAAGCAACACAAGTGTTCATCAACAGACGAATGGATAGAGAAGATGTGGTATGTGTGTATATTTATATGTAATGAAATATTACTCAACCATGAAAAAGAATGAAATCTTACCATTTGTGACACCATGGATGGACCTAGAGGGTATTATGCTAAGTGAAATAAGTCAGACAAAGAAAGACAAATACTATATGATTTCACTTATATGTGAAATCTAAAAAACAAATGAACAAACATAACTAAACAGAAACAGAGTCATAGAGTCAACAAACAAACTAGATGGTTGCCTAAGAGAGGGGGGTGGGGGAAGGAGAAAAATAGGTGAGGGATATTAAGAGGTACAAACTTTCAGTTACAAAATAAATGAGTCATGGGTATGAAATATACCGAGTGGGAAGTATAGTCAACTATTATGTAAATTAAGAGAGAAAGAAAGAAAGACAGATAGACAGGGAGGGAAAGAGTGAGGGGGTGGGGAGCGAGAGAGAGAAAGCGAGAAGGAGGGAGAGAAAGAGAAAGAAGTGAGTTCCTGATATTGGCAAGGTTGGGGTGAGATTAGCAGGCTCTCTGGCAACAGTGTGTGGGTAATGAGACAATGACAGATCAAGACTTATAGAGTCTCTTTCTGAGATTTTAGCGTAAGAAAATTATTAAAAAAAAGAAAGCTTCGTGTACCAAAATGATATTTCAGATAATCTAAATGCCTAGTGATAGAATAACATCATAATTCATGAAATCTGTAGATTACCCAAGCATTAATATCCATTTTGAAGATGTTATATAAATACAGAAGATGTGTGTGATGCAATGTTAAGTCAAGAAATCTGAATATAAATTTTATCTTTAATTATTACGTCTATAGTTAATTTTATACTTATAATATAGAACTGAGAGAGAACATAGAAAAATGAAAGCAGTTACTCTGTTAATTTTGATATTGTGAGTTTCTTTATTAAATAGCATTCTTTCCTTTGTTGTTGTTATAACATTGTTCGTGTAATATGTGAAATTCAGAAGTAAACCAGTGAGCTAGATGAGCTACAAGGAAGCTTTGTAAATGCTCTGTAGCATTAGTTTGGAATAAGCAAAAAGGCACCATTATGTACTGGGGAAAGCCTGGGGCTTTGAATACAAACAAACTTGGTTTCTGAATCCTGGTTCCAGCATGTGGTTTTAGATCAATCACAACCAATCCGACCCTTAGTTTTCTCATCGGAAAAACAAAACAAAACAAAACCCCACGTGCTTAGATTCGTAGTCAATAATATTTAGTTGTTTCTGAGGTGCTCCCTACTATGATTTTCAAAATGCAAAAAGCAAATAAAAACCAACCAAACAAAAAACCCCAAAGCCTGTCAATTCTATCAATTGAAAAAGACTTCATTTGGTAGGCTTTTCTTCAGATCTGAGCATCAGTAACCTCTTTTTTGGTTTTTGAAGCACTAGAAATTATATCCTTTGAGGGAGTGGAGCATTTGCTTTACCCAAGTATTGAAAATAGACTCGTTTCTGTCCCCAGCATTATAGTAATCACATCATCTATGTTTGTGGCTGCCAGCATGAGCTATACGGAAGATGTAAGAATAGGATGAACGTTCTGACTTTGTGAGGACCACTCTTCTCGTCTTCTGATTTTTGAATCAGAACTTTTGGTTGGAAAGGGTCATACAATAAGCCAAGGGTTTGAAAGTGAAAAGACTACTGTATTATTTGAGAACAGGGAAAGTCTTTCTCTTTGTTATGCTAACTCTTTCCTCTGCAAGTAGAAAAGTGTGATATTCATATCACTGGTGGTACTCGAGGCGATTGTAGGTAGTATATAGCTTTTAAAAAATTTAGTAGTTATGTTTTTATTTTAATGTATATTAGAAAAATGGTCACCAGAGTTTGACACACATACTCTAGGAATTATGCAAGATGATCTACTTCAGTACAAAATACGAACTTCTATTTATATTCCTTTCTTAACTTATCCTTGACATTTTTCTCTTTGTCATAACGTGAATGATATTTGTACAGTGATACATGTACATTGTTATAAATGGAACAATACATGGCTGAATGTACATACTCAACATTTTTATTATGGCATATGTAAACTAAAAAACTTAGAGACCACTGTATTAGAGAAATAATGGTTTTCCACTTTTAATGTAACAAAGTTTTCTTTAAGAATAAAATCATTAGAACAGTTAACATAGAGTAAATAATAGTATAGATAGGAACACAGATATTGTCACAAACCAGGATAGTGAGACAAGAATTAATAAAGTTCATACACCCCAGCAGAGAACATTGGATGATAAGGAGGATGGCAGCATTCCTCTGCCATCCATATACTAAAACCACATCAATCTACTAGCCTTTGCCTAAGCTCATAATTTTCTTGGAAAGCTGGTCATCCTGGAAGGGCAAAAGGTCATAACCCTGATCAGAAAAAGGGCAGAGTGGACACTGAGAGCTCTTGGTAGAGCAGAATCAAAAGACTAGTGCTGGGTCATAAGGTGGTCATTGCTTCAGGGCTTAGCATCACTTCTATGTAGCCTCTGTCAACTAGTTTCAGACCTTGTTTTATATTTAAAGCTCTATTTCATGACTGATATGGAGTGGAGAGAGACTTGAAATTCCTACAGCATAAGAAAAAGATGAGAATAATTCAGTCAGTCAAATATTTTACAGACATCTTTCTTTTTGCAGCCACCTACCCTCAAAAAAGTAAAAGTGCTGCAAGAAAATGAAACAGAAGCTGCTTACCACGGCAAATTGCAAATAAATCCTAAATGGTATATTTTTGACACACTAAAGATAAAATATCCTTCTAAAGTGTCAATTTATAAGTTTGTATCTGTTTCGATTTTTTAAAGGAAAAGTTTTTTTTTTTTTTTTTTAAAGAAAACAGGCTGTATATCTCGCTTAATACATTTGAAGACTAAAATGCTCTAAAAATGTCTTCAGATTTTGATCAAATAGTCTAGTTCTGAATTTATGTAATCCATTAGAGAAAAAAGTAACTACTGCAGAGAATGGACTTGAGGACACGGGAAGGGGGAAGGGTAAGCTGGGATGAAGTGAGAGAGTGGCATGGACTTATATACACTACCAAATGTAAGAGAGATAGCTAGTGGGAAGCAGCAGCATAGCACAGGGAGATCAGCTCGGTGCTTTGTGACCACCTAGAGGGGTGGGATAGGGAGGGTGGGAGGGAGACGCAAGAGGGAGGGGATATGGGGATATATGTATACATATAGCTGATTCGCTTTGTTATACAGCAGAAACTAACACACCATTGTAAAGCAATTATACTCCAAAAAAGATGTTAAAAAAAAAAAAAAAGTAACCACTGCAGTGTGAGAATCATTTTTTCTAAGCCACTTGAATTATGTTGAGATGGAGAGAAAATAGATTGTTGGTTGTTTTTGCCAAATAATTAGCTATTATTAACATGGAAACTCTATGTCAACAAATGAACTGGAAGAACACCACAGTACTTAGGCCAAAGTAAGAAATTGTTGATGGCTGGTTTTTAAGCTCAGGAACATTTTTAAAAACAAGTGACAAAAGCCAGCCCATCTGCATGCTTATGGTTTTGGACCCAGTGTCATTTTTAGTTGTCAGGCTTGTAAGGAAGTTCCTGAGCCTGCATTGTTACCTGCCTCCACTGACTCCAACTGCACTACTACATAACCGTGTACGTTTAGACAGTTACACTTTCCTGCCTAGAATTTACCCACAGTTGTCCCTGGTGGGTGTGAATGCATGGTAAGAGGAAGAAGGACAAGGGTGATGTCTGGGAAACTCAAGGTGAACTTTTTCCTTCTTGAGCCCTAGAGACTTCTAGCTACTAGTAAGTGTGACTCACTAAGTACTGACCTTTAATAAATCTACCTGTTCAGACACATTTTTTACTTAGGTAAAAGAGTTCTAGAAGGGATTTTGAGCTGTCATAAAACTCACCTATACTCATTTTGGTCAGGCCTAACCTGAGGCTCAGATATGTTGGCCCAAGCACTTGGTTCTCATTCCAGTGGCTGACAGCTATCATGCTGAACCTTCACTATGCTGTGGCTTATTTCTTCTTAACTGTCTTTTCAGGATGAAGAACCACTACAGGCCTTTGAAGAATAATTTTTTTATATAGGGGGAAAATACCTTGGGGCAACCTCCTTCCTAGGCACTCACTTAAAAATTCCATGATACTGGGCATTTGATTGGTGGACTTAAATGCCATTTGACTGGTTTACATTATGTAAATTGCCTTTAGTTTTTCCTCATTGGTCAGTAATATCTTATAATCCAGCTCATCTTTTTCTTCTTTCTTCAGTATTTTCATGCTAGAGAAGCCTGTAGAAACACACAGGCATAAAGATAGTTGAGGCCCTCTTTAAGCCTGGGATTTTTACAGAGTTTTTCCCACATCTTATATGAATTCAGCAAGTGAGACTGGAGGAAATAAACAGCACATAAGAAGAGAGAGCTGATGTGACGAGGACTTTATGGAATATTATTGTGTTTCTAATAGCTTCATGTGGGTTGAAGGCCATCTGGATGGCATTATGGGAAAAGGGCAGCCTCCTGGAATATTTGGAAGAGAATCAGGTTTATTAGATAATTTGTGCAATGCAATTCAGATTTTGGAACACCTGAAAGGAACAGAGAAGTCAAAGAACTATAGGAAGAAATATTTGATTGTTCAATGGGTATTCCAGAAATGAACATGATATTATGGATGAGAGTAGTTGTTATTGTAGAGAGTAGGGAGTTACATTGTTAATATGACTCCCAAAGCCAATATGGAGTTACTCAAAACAAAGAAGATAGAATTAGTGTTTATTTCAGGGAAAGTACCATGGCCTTCATAACTGATAGAAAAATATGCAGTTTTCCCCTCTTTTCAGAAACAGCATGTTCCTTTTCTTTCTAATGTTCTGTTTACTTTTTTGTGTTTGGCTCATGTTAAAGATGTATTCTGGTTCTGAGAGTTCTTGAATCTTGTACATTGGTTTAGGACAGAAACTATATTTTGATTAAATATGAATTACTTAAATAGGAATACTTTAAAAAATCTGCTCAGGAAGAAATATTAATTTATATTATAGTTTTATTGTTCAGATGATATATAAAATATTATAGACCAGTGTTTGTCAAACACAAGAATGTGACCTCCAAGTTTAGAAACACTAACTTTAGAAACTAAAGTATAGTTTATGACAACAGCTTTCAAATCTAAATTTTTACAAGTTTGGTTTATGTAACTCTTCAAGAGAATCCACATGAAGGCATATGGGGCAATTGTCATTTTTACATTCAGAACATTTTAAGTTATGGGGCAGCAATTCATATTTACCAATAAAATTGAAAGAATATGCCGAACCTTTAGGTAGTAACTTGTTCCCAATGGTGTAACAAAAACACAAATTCAGTGGCTGTACTTGACTACAAAATGGTTATAATAATAATAATAATAATAAATGGTATTTATCTGTAAACTTAACAGTCTATACTGTGTGACACACACACACACACACACACACACACACCCCCATATATATCCCCTAAATGGTAGGTCTCTAAGAAAGTTATTTTTTTTTTTTAATTTTATTTATTTATTTATTTTTGGGTGTGTCGGGTCTTCGTTTCTGTGCGAGGGCTTTCTCTAGTTGCGGTGAGCGGGGGCCACTCTTCATCGCGGTGCGCGGGCCTCTCACTGTCGCGGCCTCTCTTGTTGTGGAGCACAGGCTCCAGACGCGCAGGCTCAGTAGTTGTGGCTCACGGGCCTAGCTGCTCCCCGGCATGTGGGATCTTCCCAGACCAGGGCTCGAACCCGTGTCCCCTGCATTGGCAGGCAGATTCTCAACCACTGCGCCACCAGGGAAGCCCAGTTATTTTTTTAATGTGGGTTTTCAGGAAGGGTCGATCAAGATGGCAGAGTAAGAGGATGTGGAGCTCACCTTCCCCCATGAACACATCAAAAATACATCTACATGTGGAACAATTCTCACTGAAAACTAATTGGAAACTGGGAGAAGGAATGTAAGAAACAGTCTTGGTCTTACAACCAAGGCTATAAGAAAGATACACATGTAATCAGATAGGAAGGGAAGAAAAGTGGTGGGATTGAGATCTGTGCCCCTGGGAGGAGACTCAGAGGAAAAGGGAGAATACACAGCTGGAGACCCTCCCTGGGGAGTGAGTGTTGAGAGCCACAGATTGGGCACCCCAGTCCTGGGGTCCTGGGTGGGGAAAATGAGCCTCATTGGCTGGTTGGAGGACCACTGGGACTAACAGGAGGACTGTGGGAAGCATAGATTCCTCTTGTGAGGAGCATTTCCTAGCTGGCTTGCCCCTGACAGGATGGAGAGAGGTCTGCTTTAGTGGTTTCTGGGTTTCCTGCAACCTCCTCGGTGCACCCCAGCACAAGCCAAGTGGATGCTCAAGCCCTGCTCACTCCACCTCACAGTGTGGCACTGGATCTGGGGAGGCTACAAGACCCAACCATGAGCCATGGAGTTGACCCAGTCCTGGGCAGAGCCTGGAGGGGGGTGGCAGTGGTCATTGTTGGCACTTACTCAAGCAGCGCATCAGAAGTAGCCCAGATCTCTGATGATGGCTGGTCCACCACAACTCACCTCCCGATACGTGCTGAGAGTCCACACTGGCCCCGACTACCCTGTAGTGTGGCTCCACAACAGGGAAGGGGTGGCAGAGGCTGGGGGCAGTGATTGCCTGTGAGGGGCAAAAGGGACTTGCACCCGAGGTGGTGTCTGAGCTGAGTGAGGGAAACAATTGCAGGTACCTGCAGAGGCAGCACATTGGAGACAGCTTAGACTCAGTCTCTGGCCAACATGAGCAGAGATCCACAACAGTAGAAATTGACAATAATACAATAATAATAGGGAATTTTAACCCACCACTTACATCAATGGACAGATCATCCAGACAGAAAATCAATATGGCAACAGTAGTCTTAAATGACACAATAGAACAGTTGGACTTAATATATATTTACAGGATATTACATCAACAAACAGCAGAATACATATTCTTTTCAAGTGCACATGAAATGTTCTCCAGGATAGATCACAAGCTAGGACACAAAACAAATCTCAACAAATTTAACAGGATAGAAATTATATCAAGCATTTTTCTCTGACCATAACAGTATGAAACTAGAAATCAATTACATAAATAAAAATGGGAAAAGAACAAACATGTGGAGACTAAACAACATGCTACTAAAAAACCAGTGGGTCAATGAAGAAATCAAAGATGAAGTCAGAAAATACCTTGAGACAAACGAAAATAGAAACACAACTTTCCAAAATCTATGAGATGCAGTAAAAGCAGTTCTAAGAGGGAAGTTCATGGTGATACAGACCTTCCTCAAGAAGCAAGAAAAACTCAGGAAACAACCTAACCTACTATCTAAAGGAATTAGAAAAAGAAGAACAAACAGTGCCCAAAGTGAGCAGAAGGAAGGAAGTAATAAAGATCAGAGAGGAAATAAATAAAATAGAGATAAAAAATAGAAAAGATCAATGAAATCAAGAGCTAGTTTTTTGAGAAGATAAATAAAATTGATAAACCATTAGCCAGGCCCACCAAGGATAAAAGAGAGGACCCAAATAAACAAAATTAGAAATGAAAGAGGAGAAATAACAACTGATACCACAGAGATACCAAAAGTCATAAGAGAATATTATGAATAGTTATATGCCAGCAGATTGGACAACCTAGAAGAAATGGACAAATTGCTAGAAACATACAACCTGGCAGGACTGACTCAGGAAGAAACAGACAATTTGACCAACCAATCTCTAGTAGTGAAATTGATTTTGTAATTAAAAAAAAAAAAACTGCCAGCAAAGAAACATCCAGGACTGGATAGTTTCACAGGAGAATTCTACCAAGCATATAAAGAAGAGCTAATACCTATCCTTCTCAAACTAATCCAAAAAATTAAAGATGATAGAACACTCTCAAATTCATTCTACAAGTCCACCATTACCCTGATACCAAAATCAGACAAAGACAATACAGAAAAAGGAAATTACAGGCCAGTATCTTTGATGAATATACATGCAAAAACCCTCAACAATATATTAGCAAACTGAATCCAACAATATATAAAAAGATCATACACCATGATCCAGTGGGATTTATTCCAGTGGTGCAGGGATAGTTCAATATTGGCAAATCAATCAATGTGGTACATATACCGCATTAACAAAAGGAAGGATAGAAATCACATGATCATCTCAATAGACAGAAAAAACATTTGACAAAATTTGACATTCAGTCATGATAAAACTCTCATCAAAGTGGGTATAGAGGGAACAAATCTCAACATAATAAAGGCCATTTATGACAAACCACAGTTAATATACTCAGTATTGAAAAGCTGAAAGCTTTTCTTTTAAATTCAGGAACAAGACAAGGATGCCCAATCTCACCACTTCTGTTTAACATAGTATTGAAAGTCCTAGCCACAGTAATCAGACAAGAAAAAGACACAAAAGGCATCCATATTTGAAAGGGAAGAAGTAAAACTGTCACTATTTGTAGATGACATGATACTTTATGTAGAAAACCCTAAAGTCTCCACCAAAAACTATTAGAACTAAGAAATGAATTCAGCAAAGTTGCAGGATGTAAGATTAGTATAGAGAAATCTGTTGCTTTTCTACTCACCAATAATGAACTATCAGAAAGAGAAAGCAAGACAAAAAAATCTCATTTAAAATCACACCAAAAACAATAAAATACCTAGGAATCAACTTAACCAAGGATGTGAAAGACATACAACGAAAACTGTAAAATACTGATAAAGGAAACTGAAGATGGTACAGAGAAATGGAAAGATAACCCATGCTCTTGGATTGGAAGAATTAATATTTTTAAAATGGCCATACTACCCAAAGCAATCTACAGATTTAATGTAATCTCTATCAAAATACCCATGTCAATTTGCACAGAACTAGAACAAATAACCCTAAAATTCATATGGAACCACAAGAGACCCTGGATTGCCAAAGCAGTCTTAAGAAAAAAGAACAAAGCTGGAGGTATCACCCTCCTAGACTTCAGATTATACTACAAGGTACAGTAATCAATATAGCATGGCATCAGCACAAAACAGGCACATAGATCAATGGAACAAAATAGAGAGCCCAGAAATAAACCCATGTACCTATAGTCAATGAATCTACAACAAAGGAGGCAAGAATATACAATGGAGAAAAGATAGTCTCTTCAATAAGTGGTGCTGGGAAAACTGGACAGCTACATGTAAAAGAATGATGTTAGAACATTACCTTACACCATACACAAAAATCAACTCAAAATGGATTAAATACCTAAATGTAAGACCTGAATCCATAAAACTCCTAGAAAAAAACATAGGCAGAACACTCTTTGACACAAACCATAACTATATTTTTCTGGATCTGTTCCCTAAGGAAAAATAAATAAAAGCAAAAAGAAACAAATGGGACCTAATTAAACTTAAAACTTGTTGCACAGCAAAGGAAACCGTTGACAAAATGAAAAAACAAGCTACGGAATGGGAGAAAATATTTGTAAATTATATGACTGAGAAGGGGTTAATATCCAAAATATATAAACAGCTCATACTGCTCAGTATTAAAAAACCAAACAATCCAATCAAAAAATGGGTAGAAGATCTGAATAGACATTTTTCCAATGAAGACATACAGATGGGTACAAGGCACAAGAACAGATACTCAACATCGCTAATTATTAGAAAAATGCAAATCAAAACAACAATGAGATAGCACTTCACACTTGTCAAAATAGCTGTCATCAAAAAGAGAACAAATATCAAGTGTTGGTGAGGATGTGGAGAAAAGGGAACCCTTGTACACTGTTTGTGGGAATGTAAATTGGTGCAGCCACTGTGGAAAACAGTATGAAGCTTCCTCAAAAAAAAACTAAAAATAGAACTATCACATAATCCAGCAATTCCACTCCTGGGCATGTATCTGGAAAAAATGAAAACAGTAATTCAAAAAGATACATGCACCCAATATTCACAGCAGCACTATTTACAATAGCCAAGATATGGAAGCAACACAAATGTCCATAAACAGATAAATGGATAAAGATGTAGTGTATACACACACACACACACACACACACACACACACACAAATGGAATATTACTCAGCCATAAAAAAGAATGAAATATGAAATAATGCCAGCAACGTGGATGGACTTGGGGATTGTCACCTTGAGTTAAGTAAATCAGACAAAGACAAATATCATATGATATCATTTATATGTGAAATCTAAAGAAATGATACAAATGAATTTATTTACAAATCAGAAATAGAGTCACAGATGTAAAAAACATCTGGTTATCAGGGTGTAAAGGTGGGGCGGGAGAGGGATAAATTGGGAGATTGGGATTGATGTATACACACCACTATATATAAGAGATAACTAATAAGGACCTACTGTATAGCACAGGGAACTGTACTCAATACTCTGTAATGACCCACTTGCGAAAAGAATCTAAAAAAAGAGTGGGTATATGTATACATACATATATATGTACATGTATAACTCACTTTGCTGTACAGCAGAAAGTAATACAATGTTGTAAATCAACTATACCCCAATAAAAATTTAAAAATAAATAAATAACAAATAAACAAATGTATACAGCAAAACAGAAATAGACTCATGGATATAGAAAAAAACCTAGTGGTTACCAGTGACGAGAGGTAAGGGAGGTAAATGGTGAGAGGGAGGGGCAAAATAGGAGTATGGGATTAAGAGATACAAACTACTATGTATAAAATAGACAAGCAACACATATGTATTGTATAGCACAGGGAATTATAACCCTTATCTTGTAGTAACTTTTAATGCAGTATAATTTGTAAAAATACTGAATCACTATACTGTACACCTGAAACCAATAATATTGTAAATCCACTATACTTCAATAAAAAAATTTAAATTAAAAACTAAAAATATGGGATCTTATTTTAATTATTTCAACACTTCAAATATGTTTTTGGTTTGACTATATTATGTATATTTATATAATTATATAAATATAAAAATTATAAGAATATATTTTTTCACAAAAAATAATTGTAACTCTGTGGTGACAGATGATAGCTACACTTATATTGATGATAATTTCACAATACATCTAACCATTATGTTTTATAACTGAAACATATAATGTTAATATGTAAAATGTATCTCAATAAATGTATATATATTTATATAATTATATAATATAGCATAAAATATATTTAAAAAAACCCTCTCCAAGACCCATTTTCTATGACCCCTCCTAAAAAGAAAAAAGAATTATTGGTAAAAACAATTTCTTATTCCTGTTGGTTTAACTATGTGCTGTTATCTCTATGGAGAAAAAGAGGGGGTAGGGGCAGAGGAAATAAATCCACACAGAAGAGATCATCATTAGATGTTAGATTTCTAGAACATGTAGCAGTTGTCCAATTCAGCTACCTCATTTTGACAGAAAGATAACCGAGTGAGATTATGTGATTTATTCCTAGTAGCACAGATAGTTAGTAACTTAAGTAAGAATTCAGCCCCAAGATTCCTGACTTCTAGTTCTGTGCTATCTAGAGCACAACTATTAGAAGAAATATAAATGCTATTTTTTTTTATCATAGTAATGATAAGAAAATAGTATTTGGTTGATATGGATACAGATAACAAATTATCATTTTTGATTTCTAAATTTTCCTTTTTGTTGGGCTACATTAACTAAAAATAGATTTAACTTCCTTTCTTTTTTGTCTTTTTTTTTTCTTTCAAGTGCTATAATTCAAAATATTATGAAGGTAGGAAATCCTTTTCTGCAGTTGAAGAAAAATATCTCATTTTATAGAGTCATTTAAGATATGAATATTAGGTACTGCCAAATGAAGAGTGGGTATCGCTATTTGGGGTGAAGTGGAAATGCTTTGGGGGTATCAAACCTGGAGCAGCAGATTTGAAGGGAAATTAACTTTCTCTGTGATGTTCTGCTTCATTTTATGCAATTCCATTCAACTTTTCACCCCTCACCAAGCTCTGTTTTACCCAGTTGAACTGTATCATACATCAACTTTTGGGGGGCTTAGTTTTCCACCCACTCAAATGCCAGTCATTGATGTCAGCCCATTTGTTTCCGTGTTACCTTTCACAGAACTCAGCTGCGCCTGTTCTTTCTATCAGAGGCTTTCTTTTTTTCCCGAAGACAGAATTTCATGCTTAGTCAAAAGAGGTAATGAAAAATAAAAAATCCATTTACCTTTCAGATATATTTCTGTGTTTGTACTCAAAATTGAATATTATTAAGGCATTGTATTTATTAGAGCAAAATTGATTTTTGACGCTCACACTCCATTCTCTCTTGCTTCTTAACATGCCTGTACATTCAAGTCTGTACAAAGAAGGCTGGCAGAGTGAGGGCGTGACCAAGGTAAGGACCTGAGCACGAGAGAGAGAGGCCAAAATTATCTTCGTCACAAACTATCCTGGTATCTAGCAGGTCACACAAGAGGGAGAGTGAATACAGTTCTAGAAAAACAATGCATTGAATAGTTAATTCAACACAGGCCATATGATGTGATAACTATGAAAACATAGTACCTTATCTGCTGTGTAGAGGGAGACTCAAAGGTAAAAAAGAAAAACAGAGTTTTAAAAAAAATAATTGAAAATGTCTACAATATAAATTTCAAGACTATAAGCATTGACATTTAGGGATTTTATATGCGGTTCCTATAATTCAAGTTTTGAAGAAATAAAATAACAATGGCTACCTTTTACTGAACACATAGCATAGTGAGAGCCAGCATTGTACTAAAGCTCTCTAGATATCTCCTTTTGTAGTTAGATGATGTCATCATCTTCATTCTGTAGATGAAGACGCTAAGTTTCAGATACGACAAGTGACTCTGCTGAGATTGCTCTGCTATTACATGGCAGAGCTGGGAAGTATCTGGGCTATGTGGTGCCATGGTACTCTCTAAACCCCTCAACAGCTATGTAATGAAGCCTACCAAACCATGGTCCCATGAAATCTGTGTCAGCCATAAAGGACTCACTGATAGTACACATGGAAGCAGGACATATTTAAAAACCTTTGGGTTAGACATTTTAGGGTCTGAATATATGACAGAATGTTATTATTCTAAAGCCTGGAGAAATGTTGGTGAACTCTTTTTATATCTTGTATCTCTTTCCTATGCATAGAATGCTTGCTTCTTTTTCTAGTCTTCAATGTTAAAACTTTATCCATCTTTCAAAGTCCAGTTTAGGTTAACTCCTTGTATTAAGTCAATCCCAGTCAAAAGCGATTTATTCCTTCCCAGCTCCGGGCATTCAGTTACAATGGGGACTTTCAACTCTATTTAGAGTTATGATGTCTGATTGCTCCTATTAGAGGGACTATCCATATAGGTATGGGTCTGTCTAATTAATCTTTATACTTTCTATTGCAAGTGGCTTCCTTCTAACAGAATATCACAACAAATTTGTTGAATGAATGAATGAATGAATGAAAGGAATGGAAATGGAGATAGGAAGGTTGCTGAAGGTTGCTCATATAGTGCTCTATAGATGATGAGGATGATGAGGATGATGACGGACTAATATTATTCTCTGAGAAAAGAACTGTGAAAACTTCTACATAATCACATTTTACCCTCCCAAGAATACTGTTAAGAAGAGATTATTATCCCTACTTTACAGATGAGGAAATAGCCTCAAAGAATTAAAATAATATGCCGAAATTCACAGAGCTAATAAGTAACAGAATTAAGACAACCCCAGGTCCATCTGACTTTTCAATTAAAGCCTTCATGCCATTAAAATGGATTTTTTTCCAATCACTCTATGTTTACTCCCAAACTTAGGGTTGTACCGAACTTTCCTCATATAAATCCTTAGCCATCTAAAAGATGGTGTAACAGAAGAGGGGAAAACCTAGGGCCACTGGATGCACTTGTACAGGATGTGCATGTAGTACTCAGGAGGCACCATTCCCAAAGACCTCCATGTGAATTGTGCCCCCTAGAGGTGTGCAGTGCACAATCTGCACAACATTCCTGACACTCTGAAATCTGTGCCTTATTTGAAACAGTTTGCTTTTTCTCCAATCTAAATGAAGATAGTACATTTCTCCTCTCCACCTCAGGGATTATTTTAGGCAAAAGATACATTTTGAGAGTTCTGTGTCTCTATCTTAGCTTTAAATTCTGAAATAAGCACAAAAGGGAACATAACTTGCTGTATACACTAAGAATCTCATTTACTAAAAAATATTAATAAGGAATCTCCATAAAAATATCTCAGGTTGTAATTATGCAATTATAATTCTGAAGAAATATTAAAAATATCTTTATTGCCTAAAGCATTAAATCACATTGGTGACCAGTATCTCTGACTTTTTTCAATGTTATTCAGTAAGGATTCTCCTACAGGTGATTTTGATTCATCATAGGGTAGGCACTGAAAAATAAGTAACCTGGCAGATGTAATGCCACATGACAGATCTGAAAACATGTTCACTTAATCTCTGCCTCACTGTTTCACTAATCTATCTTTTTAAATATTTCCAAAGGTCTCCTCAAAGTCTTAGCTTGAGTTAACACTCTAAGCTCTTGATATTCATTCTTTCATTTAGAAACCATTATCCAAGTCTTGAAAAGAGCCACTTAGCCATTCATCCTGGGAAAGTAAAGACTCATTCTGGTTAGCTTTCAAAAATCCTAACTTTCATCTCATAATTCATTCACATATTGTCATAGTGGAGCAAAATCAATAGCAATACACTTCCATTTTGTGGGCAAGTGTAGTTCTTATTTGCAAGACTGCATAGAGTATCTGGTGCTCACTCAGTAAGGGGTTTAGGTCATGGTTGAAAGTAACCTAGGAACCTATCTTCAATAATTTTTTATCAAAAACTATTGCTGTTCTCCTGCCAAAGCAAAGTTCACCTTGACCAGGTGTTTCCAATTGCCTGCCTCATGTGCAGGCAATTGTTTTTTCCTGCTTTTCTAATTTTTATAACCGTATCCTTTCAGCTTTCTTCACACCCTCTGTTTCTCTATTGCCATTTTCACTTCAGCCCTGATGCCTTTTTGCAGTGTGATACTTTGGTTTCCTAGCCTTTTGCCTATGTGCTCTTTGATACCAGAATTGCTCTGCTTGTTGCCTAGCTGTTCTGTTGCTGTTTTCCACTGTCATCAGTTCTCTTTTCTTGTATTGTCTGCATTTCCTGTCACTTACACAGTCTACTTTGTCAATGCATTACCCCTGCCTCTCCTGGAAATAGCTCTTTGTCTAGCCACTGAGCTGCCACTGATAAGGAGATGCTCTTGGTAAATTTAGGATATTGGTGTCCTTTGTAGAAACTGATGAAGAGATCTTTATGTGGATTATGGCCAAGTCTTTATTCTAGTCTAGAACTCTCCTCTACTTTTCAAAATAAAATAGCCGGCTAATTTTTGTCAATTAATTTCTCACCAGCTTTCCCACATTACACATATATAACATTGAGCTAGTCATCTCCCTTAAGCCTGTTCTGTCTTCTGTGTTCACTCTCTCCAATGGTATCATCCTGGCTGGAAGCCTGAGGGTAATTCTTAAGTTATCCATTTCCCTCCCTCTCTCCCCACGTCCAATAACTTGTGAAATCCTGTTGTAAAATCCAAATCATGCTGTCCTCTCTATTCTCCCTCTTATTGTGCTGGTTCAGGCCTTAGCATCCATTTTCCAGCTCAATTCATGTCATTTCTTCCAGACTTGCCTCCCTCAGCGTGGTTTTCTTGGCTTCCCCTTATACATGGGATAGAGCACATACTACTTATTGTGACTCTCCATTGATATGATCCCTGGTCCTGCTTTCATATCTTGTCGATCAATGCCTTACTCTTTATGCTCCATGACCTCTATAATCCTGAGTTCACCATATCATCATGCTGGCTCTCTCCTTGGTGACATTGTGATGTTCCTCAGTACAGATTTAGTTTTCTGTTTTTTTCGCTTGGCACTTGATGTGCACTTTCAATTCGAGAAGACGTGGTCTTTATTCAATTTGGGAAAATCCTCAGCTATCATCTTTCCCAGTATTGCTTGCCTGCCACTCCCTCAGTGCTGTTCTGTTTGGATGCCCATGACTATGTAGTGAAGAACCTCAATCCCCTATGTCTCAGAGCTGCCCTTTCCAGTTTTTATCTTTATGTGCTGCTTTACTGGTTGATGCCTCAATTATATTTTCCATTTCACCAATTCTTTCTGCAGCTAGTACTTGTCTAGAGCTTATTCAATTGATTGTTTTTCATTTATTTCAAATACTGTGTTTCACATTTCTAAAATTCTAGTTAAGGCTCTTTTCAAAGAAACTACCCATTCTCATTTCTATTTAATCTGTCTTTTTAAAATGTCCTATTCCCTTGTTAGCTGTTTTGATTGTTATTTATATCTTCATTACTTTGAGGATATTAAATATAATTACTTTAAACCTACTTACCAATTGTTCAATTGTTTTCACTTTCTCCAGGGTGTGTTATTCCAATTATTGAATTTACTGGTTTGCTCTTGTAGGTTGTTTTCTCTCATACATTCTGGAATTGGAGTTTCCAGGCTGGTCTCGAGTAGGATTTGTTATATTTTCTTTCTATCCCTCTGTACTCATCTCTCCTTAGTTAGGCCTTTGAGGTTGCCTCTGTCACAACTAGATGTTCACAACTAGATGTTTGGTGGGTGATCTGGCACCTCATGATGAAAATGAGGATGAAAACAGACGCTGCCACTGAGTCAGTTAGGGTTGTGAGACTGTGTCTGCCACTTCCAGCCTCTTAGGTACCAAATTTTATGCAAATAATAGCCCTAGATAGAGCATACCGTTGGGAAAAGAGGACTCTGACAGGGAATCCCACTCAAGTAATACTGCTGGCTGCTTCCCCATCCTATCATTCACTCCCCTCCCCAGGAGAGGGGTAACTTATTTGCTTAGAGAGTTTTTGAGATGGAATGAGTATATGTACTTCAGGCTCTTCTGGGCATTTTGGGAGAACTGCCTGCACACAGGGATGAGAGAATTTTCACCTGCCCTTTGTGCCAAGATACAATCTTTACTCTGCCTTTGCAGAGGAGCCAGTGGTTTTGCATTACTCTCTGTTATTGGGTGGGTAAATCTGTCTAATTCAGGGGACTGTTACCAAGTCCAACTGGCTATGCGGCTAAGCTACACCAGTTTAGCTTTTATCTGTAATAAAGCATACATTTTGATCTCTATCTTCCTGACTCTTCTTCCTTTCTTTCTCTCTCTGTCTCTCAGTTGGTTCTGAACTTGAAGAGGAAAAGGGATGCTGTCTACTGAGCTTTCCTGCAATCCAGCAGCTGGTTGTGGCCAGTTTTAAACTGGCAGGGCCCTGGTTTCAAGCCTGGCTCTAATCATCAGTCCTGTATGAGGCATTCTTAATCTCTGTTTACTCACAGAAGTAGGAATTCCTGGACTCCTCTGCTGGCATCCATAGCCCAAGAGCACCCAGACCCACAGCTTCTGGATGAGGCCTGAAAGATTGATATTACTTGTTTGCTTTTAGGCCACAGAAATATCTAATTTGTATTTGAGAGCGGCTATGCCTTTTGGATTTTGTCTATTCACATTTGTATTCAGTTATTTATTTATTGCTACATTTTAATAGTGGAGAGAATGGCCAGTGCGTGGCTATGGGGTCTTACAATTCCACCTTAGCTGCTCTTCCCTCTATGTGACATGCCTTTGCTTCCCCTGTCTCTTTGTGACCTAATTATCTTTTAAGACTCAGCTTTGGTGCCCTCTTTTTTTTAGGAAACTTGCATTGCAAACTTCATTCATAACCTAGAAATGATCCTGTTAGGTGTCTTCCTCATTAGGTTATAAGCCCCTCCAAGGCCAAGATAGTCTACATTTTTGTGACTCCAGCGCAGGTCTGGTGCCTGGTACAAAACCATCTTTAATAAATGCTTGTTGACTTATCACTGAAGTAAAGGTGCAATTGTGTATTTGCATTGACAGATCATACATAGATTAACGTGTTCAGTTTTTTCTTTTCATTTTCACTGCACTGTTACTTTCATTCCCTCCTCTCCATTCCCAGCAATACTGCCTTAATTTAAGGATTTATCCTATCTGAAAAGCAGCTTGAGAAGATTGAGAAAAAACTTGGATTTTTGGAGTCAAATTGTGTGACTTTGTTCATTTTCTTAACTTCTATGAACATCTATTTTCTTGTCTGCAAAATGGGGCTAGCAAGATACATTTTGCACAGTTTGACAACTTTTAATGGCTAAATCACAGAGTAGGCACCGAACCAATACTTCTTGATCTTGCGTCCCCTCCCCAATCTTCTTGTGTTGATTGGGGTAATGATCTTCTAACAGAAATACACTTCGTATGAGTTCAGAAATTCCCTATGATCTCGCTCATCCCCCATAAGCATAACCAGAAGTGGCTGCTCTGAGGCTATCTTGACGTGTAGATTAGTCCCCACTTAGGCTTTTTCCTGGTGAAAGAGATAACATACTTCCAACAGGATTCTAAAAGATAATGCACGTTGGAATCTTAGAGTCTGAAGCTTGAGAATACAAGACTTAAACATTATTTCAAATAAGGAGCCCATAACAGAAGAAGCCCTGTTATAGCATTATTTCTGTATGGGGAAGTCATGCTATAACCAAAAAAAAGGCAAATTGTACGTACTTGAGGGAGGGCTGAGATGAACTTTTTCAAAACCAGGGGTTGGATATCTTGTTCCCAGTTTCCTCCTACATAAAAAGACATGGCAGGGATGGTTTTATTTAATTCTTTAATCTTCTTCACATTGTTGTTTGCTCTCTCTGAGTAGAAATGGGGAATGAAATTCATTTGCTTAATTCACATTAATGTGTTAGAGGAGTGGAATGGGATCGGGTTTGTTCATCCTCATTGCTTCCTTTCTCTGGGCTGGAGGCCATAAGGCACTTGGCTTCTAGAGCTCAAGCTGTTCTGTTCTTCAGATATCCCCTGACAATCAATTTACTGAGTGATCCTGATGTAGCTCCAGGGATGAGATGACAATTCCAGACCCACCAGGAAGCAAAAAGGTGGCAAGGACAGCAGTTACTGTGCAATGGTGAGGATTCAGGGATTTGTCAGAACATGGGTGTGGGGTGAGAGTGAGAAAGAACAGGGTGTGTGTGCGCGTGCACGCGTGTGTGGTTTCAGCAGTGAGGATAGGCTAGCTGTGATGTTTAGATGTGCTTAAAATATGATTCTTCTCAATAATAAGAATAGTTTTAGCAATAGGAGAAAGAGCTAGAAGGGAGAAAATTTATAAAGAAAGAAAGAAAACTGGAACAATGGCCCTGAATGAGGCCCGTTCTACTACAGTTAGAAGGCAAGAGCCACTCCTCTTTCTGCAGACACCACACATGAGTGCAAACATCAGAGTGGAGAAGACAGAACGTATTTTACTTTGAACACTGAGTTGAAGCCAAACTTCCATCAAGACTGGCTGAAGATTGTTCAGTTTTTAGAATGTCTCTTTTTCATGCAGTATGTGTCTCCTTTGGATTCTCCAAGTGATGATAATTGGGAGGAGGTCAGGGAAGGGGGCCACTGTTTTTAAAGTGATTTGACTTTTTATTGTTTTCCATGGCTGACTGGATAGAATTTGCACTACATAGCAACTTTCAGGGAAATGATATTTTGCTACCAGTTCTATTGGGCATTTAAGAATAGTGAAGGGAAGAAAATCTGGTTGTATTTCTCTCCCCAGTTAACATATTAGTGAATCTTTTCTGTGCATCCGTCAAGAAAGCAATTTTAAAAATACATAAATAAGCATAGCAGATGGATATGGGGTGTAACCCATTTATATTTGTTTATTTCTACTTTGCGATCCAATCATCTCATATGTGATTTAAAAAATAAAGAGAAGCTGTGACACCTCCATTGTGTTGTTCAGCAAGAAACAATGCCCCAGATTCTCTGAGTTAAAGCTAAAAGTAAATTAAACATATTAGGATCCATCTTTTGAATGAAATTCCAGTGAGTGGTTTGTTTCATTCTGTAGTCCATCTCCTCTTATTTGAGTAGGTCGAGAAAATTAGGTAGGTTTTTTTTTTTTATCTCTTTTAAGAAGAAGACCATCTAATATTACACCATCAAGGTGATATAGAGAAAGTTACATAACACTATTATGTGTGTGTTTTTAAACAGATTATTACACTTGAAATTAGAATTTAAAATATACTCGCTTTCCTCTTTTGATTTCATTTTAATAAATAGTATTTTCTGAGAACTAAAAACAATGTCTAATTTTATGAGAACATTTTGTATAAAATCAGATCCAAGTCCCGGTCCTACTGCTAGCAACTGCACACAGCCTTTTACGTAGCTCCTGAGAATATTAAGGCATTCCACACCAAATTCCTATGTTAAAGGCTTTTCAATAGGATTAAATTCGACTCAGAGCAAGGTGGCAAAAATATGTCATCTAGTAGTTATAAAGCAGCATGAGTGCAAATGGACTCAGTCCAGTTCTGATGTAAATTATAAACAATTAAAAGTACATGAGTTATAATGCCCAGAGCTGAGAGCTGAGGACGTTCCTGCACACTTCAGATAACTTTGGGAACTGAAGAAGCAATTGTTTCACAGTATGACATGAAAATAACAGACAATATTTGCGTCGGCAGAGTCAAGCGCAGTCTTGTGTGTGGCTTTATCATGTCGAGGATTTTTTTTTTCAGCAAGCTGGCAGGAACATGAATGATGCATAATGCCGGTGGTGAATAGTTTTTGGAATAGATTAGTAGGTGACGTCACAGATAAAGGACTATTTATCACCATAATTTAACACAAGGTGCAACACAATGGCTTGATGGATGCATTTTATGGTTTTCAGCCAATCATAATAATGGGCCTATTGACTAAAGTTTTATGTGTCCTTCACACATCCTTCATGTTTTAGAAGAAAACAGGGACCATGCTGGGGAAGGATGAGTGATGATTCAGAAAGGGCCAGCCCTTTGTGGAGTATGTTTTTACCACCTCAAGCCTCAGCCTCTGAGGCTCCATGCTCAAACTACCAAAGGCCAAAGGCAGAGCCAATGCTACATTAAAGAAAGCATCTGAGCTGAGAGATGATGTTACTCTCCCCCACCAATGAGGTCAGTCAGCAGGAATCAAAGTCATTTGGGGAGCTGAATTACTGTCACTTCACTGGTATTTCTTTCCTAAACAAGGGAAGGGGTGCTGGTTAGGGACAGTGATACCTCTCAGATCTTTCCGAGAATTTCTTAGCTAGTAGGGTCTCCAAAGATGACAAAGGAGGTCAGAAAATACTCCTTTAGAGAAAACTGAAGTCATCATGTCGAATCAGAGAACTTGCTTAAAGATGGGGAATACCCTTTGTCTCCTTTTCTTTTTGCTGTAAAATACCCTTAGGGATGGATTTTCTTTCAGTGATCTCCATGGACTTTTTGGCTATCATAAGAGATTGGGGTAATCTCTTCTTCTTATTACCTTTAAAATAAGTCACTTGAGAGTAGCTGGAAAACCACATGCTCCAACATTCTTTCCTGTACAAAGAGGAACACAGAGAGTAGAGGGATTGGATATTATGTGATTGATGTTTAATTACGTCTTTCACAGAGAACCAGGGTTACTCATTTTTGCACTTAAATATAGCAAGCAAGTAAAAATATTACGTACTGCGATGATGACAGTCACCCTGACAATATGTAGTGTCCTCAGTCTCAGAACGTGTGCCCATCTCTTACTGATTGCTCTCCCCCTTGTCTGCAAAGTGAGGGTAATAATATCATTATCACATAGGAAGGTTGAGAGGGTTAACTAGGGTGATGTAGCACAAACCATGAATATATTTTGCATACCTTTTATGTTGATTGCCCAAGTTTTACCACAATTCCCACCAACTTCTATGCTGTGGAACAGGTCTAGAGAGGGAAACATGTGGAACAGAGCTGCTGGGTACCAATCCTGGATCACAGGCATGATATTTGAAACATCAGGGAAGGTTTAACCTCTGTAAATCTCAGTTTCCACTTTTGTAAAATGGAGTTGACATTAGTAATTGCCTCATCTGACTACTCCGAAAATTAAATATGTTAATGAGTGTAAAGGAATTGGCTATAATAAGTAATAAATAAGTAGAAGGCGTTATTACAATGACTCTTGCTCTTGGATTTTTTTTAGGAGGTAGCCTCTTAGTGATGAAGGGACCAGTTCAGCTCTCCTTGTGAATATATATACTTCTTCCAGCTTTATTGAGATATGATTGACATATGACATTGTGTTAAAGATGCGCAACATGTTGATTTGATACACTTATTTATTGCAAAATGATCACCACCATAGCTAACACCTCCATCACATCACATAATTACCATTTTTTTGTGGTAAGTACATTTAAGGTCTACTCTTTTAGCAACTTGCCAGTGTATAATACCATATTATTAACCATAATCATTATGCTGTATATTAGATCCTGAGAACTTATTATTGTGAATATTTTAACAGTGTAGGTTATATATTTGTATATGCTATTTGTTTTTACTTTTCACTTGCCACAATCTGAACTGTGAGTGGAATAACATCTATTTATTAAATGGGCTTTTGTGAAGATGGAAACTTTTCTTTATGAATAGTAGACAGAGGAATAAATTCCCTATTTATCTATCTTTCCATTCATCCATCTAAACTTTTTGAAATCATTACTTTATGTAGGGGACCAGATGGCTCAGGAAATTTGTAACCCTTATACTTTCATTGGCAAAGTGCTTTTAAATTAAAAATCTAAAAGCATCTTACCAATATTAGCTCATAGCTCATTAGAATTAACCTAAGATCCTTGGTTGAGTTCAGCCTCATGATGCTAATTAACAAAAGCATTTCTTATTCTTGTCCTTTGGGTGGCTTGTAAAAATGGTTACCCTTTGTTTCCAAAGAGTCTGTGCATTTGCACTGTAACCAGTTTGTATTCGAACTTCGGTTTCACCAGGAAATATAAAAGTAGACAAAAGTTGCAAGGTAGAAAGAAAACAGAAACATAAAATAGATATTCAACGTGCTGAAGAAGAAAATACCTGGGCAGGAAATGAGAAATAATGCATGTGGCATCATATAGATGCCAGGATATTATTGATTATGTTGAGTGTGAAAAAAATTTTAAATCAAATTTGAGATTTTAACCCAAGGTGGCATACATAACTCCTCAGACTTAGTGGAGTGAAACTTCGTGATACTGGTTCCTGGTTAGGGAAAGCTATACCAATGTTTGAAGAGACACATTGCATGAAACAGGGAGGCACAATGCCAAGAGAATGTTCTAAGAAATCAGTGAAACTGTATTCTGTTAAAAGTAAAAAAAGAGAGGAATAAAAATAGTATCAGTGGGAGAACGTGGATGCTGCATTCCAGGTATAGGTAATGCAACTGGATCAGAAACAAATTGTCTTTGGTGATGGTGGAAGTCGGCTGCCTATCATGCAGCTCTCACTCATCTCTGAGTAGAGCGTGTGAAACATTCTCGACTTACCCTACGTTTCATTTCATGCCTTGTTGTCAAGTCTTGCCACGCTAAGCCATTTTCATTTTGGGATAGACCAGGGAAAGACCTAGTGAACCTGGGTTTCAGCAACACTTTTGGTAGCATCTATGGTCATCTTTGTGAACAGAAGTGGTAAAATGTGGGTAGGATAATAGATGAATATATTTACAACCATTTAGTCACATGCCAAAGAGTGCTACCTAATGAGGCAAAGTTTGTCTTTAGGGAATTAACTAGGCTTGTGCTTCTGCCAGTGGTCTTATTTTGTTCCATATTTTGAATAATGACTTTGGTAATGACATAGGTGGCTTCTTGTTTGATTGGTAGATGACAGGAAAAGGCAGGGTAACTCATTTATTTGCTTCCTGATCAAAAAGGTCTCGAACAGTTGCAACCATGGGTCAAATATAATGAAGTAGAATCCAAAATAGATAAATATAAACTTATACATATAGGACCTCCAGGTCTCTCTGCTTTAGTACATGATACACAAAATGAAGCCAGACAGTAGTAGCACCCTTTGTAAAGACTCAACACTCAACTGATTCTGAAAACCCACCATGTGTCAACACTGTGATGTAACTACTAGAAAAGCTGTGTGATTCATGGACATTTAAGTAGTATCAGTACCAGTGAGATGACAGATTCTCTGTGCCCTGTGCTGGTCAGGCCAGACTCGGAGCATTTTGAATGGTTCATTTTAGAACCCATATTTTTAAAAGGCATTGATGAACTGATATATATCCAGAATTACTGTGTGGGACTATAGAAGGCAGAACATAGGACAATACTTGTTAAATATAGAGTGGGAGGTGGAGTTTTGTAGTACTATCAAGAAGACTCTCCTAAAGCTGGATAGCTCTAGAATAGTGGAGAGGGGCCACACCTCTTGTCAGAAATGTTGTAAAGAACTTAACGCATATGAATCCGTTCAGTGCTGGGCTAGCAACCGCTGATGTTCTCTCAACTTCAAGATTCTAGAAATCTCACAAAACACAACATTGAATGAGCCATGGAGGTACAATTTGATATTAAAGAAATGAAATAAATGGAGAGATCAGTAGGCATGCCAAAAATCCTTGAGCCCAAATCTCTGGTTCTCTGCCAAGTGTTTTACAGTGCATTTCTACACATCCTGTTTCAAAGCAGTACAAAAAGAAAAAGGTCCTCAGATGGTAATTAGCCTCTGAACTTTAATTTGGAGTTTGAATGAGTTTCTTCGCTGTCAAGAGGGGATTTCAGGCTGACACCTGGAGCTATCCTGCATGTTCCAAATCCTCTGGTAGGCTTCAGAGATGACCCCAACTCCCCACTTCATTTGACCTTTACTGAGCCCTTCTGTTTGCCAGGCCTTGTTTAGGTGTGAGGAATACAAACATTGACCATGAAGACAATCCAGTAGCTCTGTTACATGCAGTGTCTCTGAATGTTGCTTTCAGCCATGAACAATAATTTTTTTTGTAAGCAAGAACCTTTTGAGGTTGAGGTCATCTTCATTAATGATATCTTTTTTTTTTTTCAAATCTAAACAGTGTTGTTTTATTTATTTTTTCCTAAAGAAGCAATACTTCAGTACATTCTTCCATGTCTGGCCTTTGATTTTATTTTGATTTTCACAATTAAGCATAAGTGTTTCAAAGGCCAGAAGCATCTTTGAATCCTCAGAGCTTTGCCACAATTTTGGCACAGCTTAGGTGCTCAATGAATGTGTGTTGGATTTAAACATTTATTGATGATCAGATCAAAGGACGTTAAGGAAACATGACAAATAAATACCACAAGTGATCCTGGGCCAATAAAAGAGCATTAGAGGGACACCTGGTGAAATCTAACGAAGGTCTGTCCATTAGATAGGGGTTTTGAATTTTAATGTTAATTTTCTGATTTTGATAGTTGAACTTTGTCAGTTAACATTAATTAATATTGTAAATCTATTAATATTTGGGAGATCTGGATGAAAGGTACAGAGGATTCTTTGTATTGTTTTTGCAAATGGTTTGTATGTTTGAAAAAATGAAATAAAAATAAAAGAGAAAAATGTTTTTTTGATAATGTCTCTCAGTGGTCATTAACAATATAGAATAGGGCAAGATAAATTGTGATTTTTCTAATGCCTGTGTATTTATAGGAGAATAGAAGTGGTCCTGCATCGTGCATAAATCATGAGCAGGTTCTAAGGTACTATTGGCAGGCATCACCTGGGACTAACAATATCAGATCACAGGAAAGTGATAGCCGGGGGGAAGGCCATTTGTCCACCTGAACTTTAAAACTCTGTCAGCCAAACTGATGTGGAGTGAGTTCTCTATTTAATTCTATAGAAAGTAGCCTAAAAGATGACTTCAAGCTGACTAGGATTTAATTTTCAATGCTAACCTTCAATTAATTTGTAACTTTTTTGGCACTGGATTTGCTGGAATGGCTGTAATTATGTTGTTTTCTGAACGGTGAATTCATTCAGGGCATACTCTCCAGACTGTTTATACAGCTGGAAAATAGCAATGGTAATAGATGAGGGGAAAGAAGTTAATCAGGAACTTACTTTAAAAGTTCAGTTATCTGTGTGTGTATTTTTAAGTGTCTCACGAGCCATCATTGGGTAGCTTAAACTAAATTTTTCATGGTCACCATTTTAAATGAGCTAGTAATAAAATTGCTAGATGTTTTAATATTTTAAGTGCTGTCTTGAATTTGAATGCATACTTGACATGGCAAAGGAGGCAGCTTAATGCCTTTTTAATACTCAGTTCAACATTTGCTGAAGAAAGCCATGCTGGTTTTCCATTAAAGAAACCAAGCCTGTGATCTACAGATTCCTCAGTAACCAGAGCTGCTTTTAGTGCTTTCTGGAATTCTTTCTATGATCAATTCAAACCCAGGCAGGATGTATCGCTGCCATATTGGTTTTAGCTGATAAGTCATAAAAATTGGCTATCAGATGAATGAGGAAACTTGCAGAGGGTCTTTTGAGTGTTTCAAGACATGCTCTCACAACCTACCTTCTATTTAGACAAAAGAACACTCTGTAACAGTAAAGATTTCTTTTTGATCGTAAATGCACACCATGTGGTTTGAAACCCTGTCTTTAACAAATTACTAACTCCAGAGTCACCACTTGGAGTGAGCTTGATTCTTTCACTGCCAGTAAAACACTGACTGCAGTGCCCTTGACCTTGAGTTTCTGGTTCAGAAGGTCTGGGGTGAGGCTGAGAATTTACATTTTTAGTAAGTAAATTTTTATTAAGTTCCCGGGTGATGCTATGCTGATACTGTTGGTCCAGGGACCACGCTTTGAGAGCCATCGTTCTAAGACGGAGGTCAGCAAACTGTGGCCTATGGGTACCTGGCTGCCTACCTATTTTTGTAAATAAGGGTTTTATTGGAACACAACTATGCTCATCGTTTACATTTTGTCTGTGGTTGCTTTTGAGTTACTATAGCAGCATTGAGTGGTTCTAACAGAGACCCGGTGGTCTGCAAAGCCTAAAAGCTTTATTACCCAGCCCTTTACAGAAGAAGTTGGCAGACTCCTGCCCTGAGGTATCTCTCCCAATTCTGTTGTCCAGTGTGACCGATTCTGTTGTCAAGTGTAGATGGGACCAGCCCCCCATTCCCTCCCTGTCACTGGCCTTCCTGACCCCACCCCTTCTTCGTTTGCAAAGGTGGCTCTCAGAAATGGCTCTGCTATTAGCTACTTACCCCTTATTCACTTGTTTCCTCCCCAGAGGGTACTTGCCTCTTTGTGATTCTCTCTCCTTACAGGATTAAAAGACCTTCTCCCCAGTGGAATACACTAGCCATATCACAAGCAAAGGGAGAGTTCATTTTGCCATGGGGGCAGGGAGCTCCAGAGCGGGGAGAAATGCCCCCTTCTTTGTCCCACTGTGAGGCAGGCCCCTTGCATGGGCGGCTTCCTCTGCCAAAGTGCACTCAGACAAGAAAAGATAACTTTTTCTTGATTTGTAGCAGCGATTTCTCACTGTGGCCCGATGCTGGGCCTGAGACCTTTGCCCCAATGCATAAAATCTGTTTTTTGACGCTGCTACAGGGTTGAAGGAGAAAGGTCGATTTCACAGATGTCTAAATGTTTCTTCTCAACCAAACCAGTCATCAGTCCTGCCATAGGCCCTGGAGGAAGCTTTTATTTCCTGAGGTGGATAACTGGACTGCAGAGTTCCTTGCCATCCGACATTTCTCTACATTTCTTGCTTTGTGGTCTACCCACCCAGATGATTGAATTTGCTCAGATGTTTTACTTCTTGTGCTGTGCCTTTGTACACGGGTCTCTCTCCCCTCATTTGACCTTCCTCTATTCACGTGATTAATGTCTCTGCATCCTTCGTTTAAGTGTTTGTTCCACCAGGAGGCCTTCCCTGCTTCCCTTAGGAATGTCCACTTGACCTTATTTGTATTCCCATGATTCCCCAGCACCTCAGCGTCATCCAACTCCCCCATTGTTTTATAATCTCTCATTTGTTTCTGTGAATACACTCATACCCAGGTCATTACTTATTTCTCTGTGCTTCATCCCTAGCACAATGCTATAATGTGGGTGGTATTCGAAGTTGTGCGTTGAATGAATAAGTAATTCAGAGACACACTCACGTTGTCCATGTACCCAGAGAAGTACCTTGATAATAAATATGTTGATGTAATGCCCTCGAAATAGAATTAACAATCTAGTTATTTCTTCTTCTCCTTTGCCTTGAGAGAACTCTCTATTTTTTTACCAATATTTAGGAATGTCATATCTTTGCTGGTGATGGGTTTCCCCATCTGTCAAATGGGTCTAATCCAACCTATTCTTGGATCGTCCCAAGATTAGTTAAGGATCCCATGAGAATGATGAGAAGATTTGGAGAGTCATAAGCACTGTACAAACCTATGGCATTATTACACACACATGCTGTAATGGTGCCTTTTAACCTTCTCTTGTCCTGGGATTCATCTTAACCTTAGGAACACATTCTTCAGTCTTAAATTGCATAAACAAAGGTGAAGATTCATTCAACATCCTTTCTTTAGTCTTGGAGAGGAAAGAGGGGGAATGATACATGTTTGTATTCTGTGCTTCTCAGAATTGTTAGCAAGTGTGTCTGGAGAGAGGGCAGCTCTCAAGGCCCTGTATTTTAAACATCTGTTTTTAAACAGGAGCTTTCTTCTTAGAAACACTCATTGCTTTGACATTTGCAGCGTTGCTACAGTGGAAGGTCAATAACTGTGCTGTGTTAGAAAGTACATCCGGGCTTCCCTGGTGGCGCAGTGATTGAGAGTCTGCCTGCCGGTGCAGGGGACATGGGTTCGAGCCCTGGTCTGGGAGGATCCCACATGCCGCGGAGCGACTGGGCCCGTGAGCCACAACTACTGAGCCTGCGCGTCTGGAGCCTGTGCTCCACAACAGGATAGGCCGCGATAGTGAGAGGCCCGCGCACCCCGATGAAGAGTGGCCCCCGCTTGCCGCAACTGTAGAGAGCCCTCGCACAGAAACGAAGACCCAACACAGCCATAAATAAATAAGTAAAATTAAAAAAAAAAAAAAAGAAACACTAAAAAAAAAAAAGAAAGTACATCCTTCTCTGCCTAGTCCCTCTGGGGAGAGGCAATTCATACATCTTTTAAAGCTTGGACCATTGCATTACCCAGGTGGAAGGGTGACTTTTAGGTCCAGTGAGCATGGAATTTTCTCACTTCATCCCTATTATTGAAACACCTGCACTAAGTAGCACTTTGAAAAATTATAGCACTTGGTCCTGTCTAGCCATGTGGGCACATGTCCCTAAATGAGCAGTACCTGCTCTCACAAAGTAGGAGTTATTCTTGCCCCGTTTCTAACTTTGGGGTCACCTGTATCTTAGCCTCATTAGAAAATCCTGATTCCCTTTAGTCCCTATGCTCCCTCCTTAGTCATTCATTTACTCATTCATGCAACAATAATTTATTAAATTCTGACGCTCTGCCAGGGGCTGAACCAAGTGCTGGGGATAAAACTGTTCTCCCTCATGGATGAGGTTGACAGTCTAACAGGGAAGAGATTGTGCCTATAAACAAGGAGAAATATGATATAATTGAAATAAACACAAAGGGAAATGGAACAAAATGGCAGAACCTGTTTTTAGCTAAGACCTGTAAGGGAGGCTTGCTTCCTATGGGGTATGATTTTTGAACTTCGACTTGAAGAATGAGTTCATTGGCTGCATAAGAGAAAGAAGAGAGAGCATTTAATGTTGAGGATAGACTGTGCAGTCAAAAGGCAGATAGTGTATCTACTCAAGGAAGGATGAGTTGTTCAATATGGCTGAGATTTTGGGAAGTAGAGTGGAAAGAACAAGAGGCAGAAAAACTAAACAGAAGTTGTTTTGGAGGACCTTGAATGCTAATGAGTTTGACTGTTGTTCGTTATTTTATTTTATTTTTAAGAATTTTTATTGGACTATAGTTGCTTTACAATGTTGTGTTAGTTTCTACTGTATAGCAAAGTCAATCAGCTATACGTACACATATATCCCCTCTTTTTTGGATTTCCTTCCCATTTAGGTCACCACAGAGCACTGAGTAGAGTTCCCTGTGCTATACAGTAGGTTCTCTAGTTATCTATTTTATACATAGTGTCAACAGTGTATATATGTCAGTCACAATCTCCCAGTTCATCCCACCCCCACTTTCCCCTTTGGTATCCATACGTTTGTTCTTTACGTCTGTGTCTCTATTTCTGCTTTGTAAATAAGATCGTCTATACCAATTTTTTCAGATTCCACGTGTATGCGTTAATATACAATATTTGTTTTTCTCTTTCTGACGTACTTCACTCTGTATGTCCGACTATACGTCCATCCACGTCTCTACAAATGACCCAATTTCGTTCCTTTTTATGGCTGAGTAATATTCCATTGTATCTATGTAGCACATGTTCTTTATCCATTCCTCTGTCGATGGGCATTTAGGTTGCTTCCATGTCCTGGCTATTGTAAATAGCGCTGCAGTGAATATTGGGGTGCATGTGTCTTTTTGAATTATGGTTTTCTCTGGATATATGCCCAGTAGTGGGGTTGCTGGGTCACATGGTAGTTCTATGTTTAGATTTGTAAGGAACCTCCATACTGTTCTCCATAGTGGCTGTATCAATGTACATTCTCACCAACGGTGCAAGAGGGTTCCCTTTTCTCCACACTCTCTCCAGCATTTATTGTTTGTAGATTTTGTGATGATGGCCATTCTGACCAGTGTGAGGTGATAATCTAATTGAGGTTCGGTTTGTATTTCTCTAATAATTAGTGATGTTGAGGATTTTTTCATGTGTTTGTTGGCCATCTGTATGTCTTCTTTGGAGAAATGTCTATTTAGGTCTTCCACCCATTTTTGGATTGGGCTGTTTGTCTGTTTTTCTTGATATTGAGCTGCATGAGCTGTTTGTGTATTTCAGAGAGTAATCCTTTGTCATTTGCTTCATTTGCAAATATTTTCTCCCATTCTGAGGGTTGTCTCTTCATCTTGTTTCTGGTTTCCTTTGCTGTGCAAAAGCTTTTAAGTTTCATTAGGTCCCGTTTATTTTTGGTTTCATTCTCATTACTCTAGTAGGTGGATCAAAAAAAATCTTGCTGCAATTTATGTCAAAGAGTGTTCTGCCTATGTTTTCCTCTAAGAGAGTGATAGTGTCTGCCTTACATTTAGGTCTTTAATCCATTTTGAGTTTATTTTTGTGTATGGTGTTAGGGAGTGTTCTAATTTCATTCTTTTACACCATATTAACAAATTGAAGGATAAAAACCATATGATCATCTCAAGAGATGCAGAAAAAGCTTTCAACAAAATTCAACACTCATTTATGATAAACTCTCTCTAGAAAGTGGACATAGAGGGAACCAATCACAACATAATAAAGGCCATATATGACAAACCCACAGCAAACATTATTCTCGATGAAAAACTGAAAGTGTTTCCTCTAAAATCAGGAACAAGACCAGGGTGCCCACTCTTGCCACTATTATTCAACATAGTTTTGGAAGTCCTAGCCACAGCAATCAGAGAAGAAAAAGAAATAAAAGGAATCCAAATTGGAAAAGAAGAAGTAAAACTGTCACTGTTTGCAGATGACATGATACTATACATAGAAAATCCTAAAGATGCCACCAGAAAACTACTAGAGCTAATCAATGAATTTAGTAAAGTCGCCGGAGACAAAATTAATACACAGAAATCTCTTGCATTCCTATACACTAACAACGAAAGATCAGAAAGAGAAATTAAGGAAACAATCCCATTTACCACTGCAACAAAAATAATAAAATACCTAGGAATAAACCTACCTAAGGAGGCAAAAGACCTGTTCTCAGAAAACTATAAAACACTGATGAAAGAAATCAAAGATGGCACAAACAGATGGAGAGATATACCATGTTCTTGGATTGGAAGAATCAATATTGTGAAAATGACTATACTACCCAAATGCAATCCCTATCAAATTGCCAATGGCATTTTTCCAAAAAAAATAACGGAGCTGGAGGAATCAGGCTCCCTGACTTCATACTATACTACAAAGCTACAGTAATCAAGACAGTGTGGTACTGGCACAAAAACAGAAATATGGATCAATGGAACAGGATGGAAAGCCCAGAGATAAACCCACGCACCTATTGTCACCTAACCTATGACAAAGGAAGCTAGAATATACAGTGGAACAAAGACAGCCTCTTCAATAACTGGTGCTGGAAAAACTGGACAGCTACATGGCTGTTGTTCTTTAGACAAGGGAAAAGCATTGAGGAATTTTGAGCTTCTTCATTACAAAAAATATGTGTATTTCATGTGGGCCTAGTGCATCCAAATACCTTGGAATCCTTCTGAGCGTAGACTAGTCCTAGTAACACCAGGAACTGGTCTCTTAATCTTTCCTCTTATTGCTAAATCTCTCCAGATGAGAGTTAGTGCTTGAAATCTGACTTTTTTCCTGAGGTTGGCATTATTAAGATGAGTTCTTGCCATTCTACTCTTTAGGAGATGAATACCTTAATGCTCTTGCACTTTGCCTATTCACTTTAAGTACACTTTGGTGTGAAACAAAATCAGAGGGTATTTGGGGGTATAGATTAATAGTGCTCACTGCCTTCAGTTATCCTCTTCATCCTGGGAACACAGAAAGTTTTCCCAGCTTCCCTTGGCACTAAGTTTGATCCACAAACTAGTTCTGGTCAATGGGTTATGAAGATAAATGACTAAGTATAAATTCTGAGTAAAGTATTTTAAACTGGTATAAGTTGTCCGTGTTTCTCCCCTTCCTGACACAACACTGGTAGACCCATGTTAAGATGGCAGTGTCAAAAGATGGCGAGAACCTTCCTCAGCTGGATCCCTGAGTGACTATATGTAACAAAGCAATCTGCTTCTTGCTGAAGCAAGAACCAGAAATAAACCTTTGCTGTGTTACAGCAGTGAGATTTTAAAATAAATGTGACCCCACAACCGGTGGAAATCCAGGATTTGTGGGCCCTGAGACTTGTACAATTTGAGGGGTGGTTGTTTTTACTAAAACAGAACACAAAAATATCTTACTTTTGCAAATTCAACAAAACCAATGAAAACTCATTGCTAGGCTCCTCCCAGGACCTTGGTAGAGGTCTGGATAGCTGAGGGGCCCTGAAACTTAAGCCTCATTAGCTTCACAGTAAATCAGCTTCTCCCCACAGCACAGCCTACTCTGATCTACTTTCCTAGAAACAATTCCATCCAGCCTTTATGTTTCATCATGGAAAGAAAAGCTTTGTTCCCTGATAGAGAAATTTATTAAGCCCTGTAAAGGTAGGGGAGGTTTTGGAGGAGGACTGGTGAATATTCCTATTCCCCTGAAATCATCACTATCGTAGCCTACACACATCCATACCTATGTATCAGCCCAATAACACGCTTTGCCTCTTTGAAAATGAACATATACACTTTTGCAATGGGAGGGGTAGTCTACCAAACACCCCAGCTTTACTTCCACTAGCTTTGAGAATTTGCAAATTTCTAGCTGAAATTCTCTATTATTGACTGATTGATCAACTGATGTATCTATTTATTAATTCATTTTTTTTTAACAAATATTTCTTGTTTTGGATACTATTCTGTTTGCTGGAGATATCATGATGAACGATATATATGTGGTGACTGCACTCTTTACAGTTAAAAATCTAGCCAGTTCCTTGATCCATTACTGTCAGAATATATGGAGCATTAGTTAATTCTTTCTGATCTTTGGGATAAGATTGTCCTAAGCTAAGTGGGTTGTATGACCTTTGCCCCTTTCCTACCTCCCATTTGAGGCATGCAGAGAAAGTGAATTAGGTCATTCACGAAAAATTGTTATAGCCTCAGGAAGAAAAGTGCTATTTAAATCCAAATCATTAGCACCAATAAATCTAATAATAGACATATAAATTCATAATGCATTTGAATAACTCTAAAATAAATATGTGTGGTGATTAAGCGATGCCATAATTGGAACTCCGTAGGTGGAAGTGGGATGAGGGGGAGAGAAAATCACTTTTCTTCTAGTCTTTGTTAACCACCCAGATTTGGGAAGTGTTACTTGGAAGTGGAATTGTGAGAGCGTCTCTGATTGCAAAGGGCAGGCTAATGTGATTAGCTTCTGTGAGACATTTTTGCAAGGTATACGTCCCTGTCCTTTGAGTCTATTTCTCATTGTTATTATTAAAATTTTTGTTAAATTGCCAAAATCTCATAGTTGTCAAGTAGCTTTATATGGGATAAAGCTAAATGCGGAGCTTGGGTGCACTCAGGTAATCACTGAAATATGAATGGTGGTCATGAATTAGCATTCACTTTTTCTCAAATTTCACGCAGTTTGTAGGCAACAGTGCTTCATTCTTATTGTGTCATACATAAAGGCTCAATACTTACAGATTTTCTGTTTTTAGTGCCAGCCTTTTCCTCCCCCCACCAATAAGAGCTAACTTTATGACACCCCCATATTTTAAATGAAAGAAAACATAAATATATGCAAAACTGTCATTGGCTTTTAAGGTATTATATAAGTGATTAAATTTTATCATGAGGAGACAACCAGCTAATGGTTTTAGTGGAACACATAAAACCTCATAAAATACAAAAGTTAAATTTTGTCATGTAATGGGAATCGGTTAGAGAAACCAACAGAGTTTCCTTTTCCCCTTGAATAAATTCTAAACAGTCCTTAGAAAATGAATTACCAGACTGCAGATCAGGATGAAATATTTTATAGCCATAAAACTAAAGCTACTTTCAGACCACTTAGTTGGAGGGGGAAAAAAAGGGAAAGCAACTTGTCAACTCAGTTGTTGCAGTGTCATTGCCAATGGCATGGATGCTGGGCTCTGCCTCGATTTTAACAGCTTGACCTTGTTTAGAACAACTGAAGCCGATCGACACACCTCGCTCACAATCCCCCACCCATAATAGAAGGTGCAGCCCCTCTGAGAGTGCGTTCGGCTGGAGCTTTGCCAATGGAAGTAATTACGTGATGAAACTATTTAACTTCGACTAAAATACTCTCACCAGGTTCTTGCAAACGGTGTGTCTTATATCTTGTCGAAGCAATTTTATATCATGCCTTTAAAGTACAGTAATGGCCCCTTGCATTGACAGAATCCTCGTAAAGGGAGAGCACCAAGACCTGGCTCATGAAATGGTATTGATTTTCTGAGTTCCTGCTCAAGTTGCCAAAGATACAACACTGTTGTTAGGGAGAGGAGATGCCTTGGACTTCAATATCACAGGAGGGTTCCTGGGTAAGCACAGGCATCAGGAGGCCCCGGTGATAAGTAATGTATTTGGGTGATAACTGCCTCTATTACTTGGTTAGGTTTAAAGTGACTCAGCACTTGTTCATCCCAAATGTTCCTCGATATTGCCAGTGGCTCTGGCAGACTGTTCTCTATACAAATAATGCCCCGACTCCAAGAAAGTGCCCCTTGAGGGTTCATTTACATGACTGATTTATTTTAGGCAGATTTTTCTAAATTTTAATCACTAAGGACAATGAACAGCTTCAACTTCTAGCTAGAGTGATGGCTTCAATTTGTTGCTTAAAGAGCTTAAACGTGTCTGCAGATCCGTAACTATATCTAATACAGGTTAAGTTAGTTTTGAGTCATTTCTGGTAAGTCTGTGTGAAAAAGATTGATAACCTTGAGCATAGCTCTATGGATGTCATTACAGACAGCAAGAGAAAGAAACCAAGCATCCTGATCAGATGCTCGCAAAATACGCCTTTCCACCCAACTACATCAGTGCATACGACTTCATCTTCACTTTTTTTCAATCTTACGTTGATAAACTGCACAATGTCTAACACTGAATAAAGATGGATCTTTGATGATTTTCAAGGAGAATTGCAAGTGATATTTTTAATCTGTTGAGAATATGAATATCAATACTCAAAACCATTTTTTCTTTTTGGTAGTGGTGGGGAGAAGGGTGGGAGGATGCTGTAAAGATGTAAGTAATAGGAATGTGGTTATATTGACCTGGCTTTTGATTGCAACACCTTTTGGAGGAAGCTGAAGACGATGGTGGGAAGTTTGGAACAGTGGAGCCAGAATGAAGTCTCTGGCAGAGAGCCATGCATATGTATCCTGACTCCAGTCCCCACAGGGCCCGCATGAGTACCCTGTGAGAGAGAGAGAGAGGGAGAAGCACATTTGGTCACTCCTCACTCAAAAGACAGAGAAGGCCAGTCAGAAGAGTGGGGCAACCAACTTCAACCTTTCCCAGTCAACCAAGAAGACATCGACCCATTAGCTTCTCTTTCCTCCCCTTTTCCAACAAAGAGGAGGAGCTGGCAAGTTGGCCATGAACAGATGTACATGTTGTACACTGCTTCACTTTTAGGGACGTCGCTAAAGTAACAGGGCTTTTTGTTGGAGTAACTTTGTTTGGCGGAGGGGGTACTGTCTGCCTTGTTGTCTTTGTGAGCAGCACCGCTGGAATCATGCCGTCTTCAGCCAGCTGGGCAGCGTGCGGCGGCCCTGGAGAGGAGGAGCTAAGAGATGAGAAGATGGTCCTACCTCAAGCTCCTCATCCTCACTTCAAACTGTTAGAGGCCACAGATGGCTCTAGTCTGGGCTGGGGAGAGAACAACTTTGAATCATATTTGAGATGAAAACTTTACAATAAATAGGAATGAGTTTTAAATGAGACAATTCTAACTACCACACGAGACTGGAGACTTAGGGGAGAGTGAGATGTTATTTAAGAGAAGCAGGGGGAAGGGGAGTTGAACATGGTAGAGTTGGGGAGCAGCTGGAGAAAAAATTTAAACTGTTTTATGTTTACACTGCAATGATTTGCAACTCCTCAATAAACTCAGTACGTATAAAATGAAAAGATTACTGCTCTCCTTCCCTGCAGTCTGAGAATGTTTTCTTTCAGGTCAAAATATATATTGATTTTCTCAAGTGTCTAAGAAAATATACTTGCCTGGAAATCAGTTTTGCTCGACTTTCTGTTCTATTTCCAGCAAAGAGGCTTCTCCTAGTCTTGGGCCTGCTGTGTGCCCAGTTTCCAGAGATGGACTCTCACGTTTTCCTGTGTCTGATATGTTTTTATACAACTTAAGGACTTTGCAACCATGATCCTAGTTTACCCTCAATAGTTGTCTGAGCCTCCATCTCTTACCTGAGTTTTATTTAATCTGATGCCAACAACTTAAGGTTCCTTGAGGTTCATGTGGAAAGCCCCTCAAGCTAATTGGTTCAGGGAATGTGCTGGTGCAGGACCATTGAGGCCGTTGTTCCTTGGTCGGCAGCCCCCCAAGACACTGCGTACCTTATTTCAAGAGGAAGGAGGCCTCTTTGACAATCCCAACACCACCCAACACTTACCAGTTGGTTGCCGAGGGATGCTGTCGTTCGTGGGTATGATCTTGTTCTTGTTCTAAATGTCCTGTCATCTTAGATGGACGATCTAAGGATAGTTAAGGGTCCATTAACCTGGGGCAAATGAGAGGTGCCCTCTGGAACTTGATGGAGGTCAGTTAAGGACAAATGAAAGATAACACTAATTCACATAGTGGGTAATAAAACGAGGGATCTCATTATCCTAAAAGGTGATACTGCAGGAAATATAAATGAATTTTAAAAGGGTTTGGACAAATTTATGAATGATAGATTCATAAATGGTTCTAAAAAGTGGGATGCAGTCAACCTTTAAGGTAGATGTCAGAGAGGATAGTCATGCCATCTTGGGCACTGCCCCTTAGAGCTTCTTTGGGCAATAAGACCCAGAGTTGAAGGGAACACAGACATGGGTGATCAGTTTATTCCCAGCTCAGAAACACACAGAATGGTCTAAGGGGAGAGCATTGGCCTTGGAGACACACCACTCTCCAGCTAGTGGCCTTGGGAAAAGTGTCTGAAAACAGAAAGGATAATGTGTACTATGTACCTTGCACAACTTTGAGGACCAGAAAGACTGTTTGTAAAATGTGTCCCAAGTCTAATACATGGTATGCACTCAAAAATTGCAAGTATTAGTATTATAAGTAAGTCAATGGAAATTAAAATGATGCACTTTGCTACTTTCTAAGCACAGTCCCTTGTGCTGGGCAGGTGACTTCATTACATCACTGGACATTCCATCTATAGAGCTGCATAGTTTTAGAAGACCATTACCCATGAAATCTTGATGAATGGACATTGTTTTAAAGAGGTTGATTCTAAGAGCAGCCTCTGGTATTGTGATTTCTTGGTATAATTTCAGGGACTATGGGAAGTTTTAGGTGCCCACACCCCAGCCTCATACCTCTCCCCCACCTCTTATCTTTTTGCTTAATTTCTTTTCTGGAGGACAAGAATTCCTACAGCTCTGAAAGCTTTCCAAACTCCTCTTTGAGGAAAGAAGAAGTACATTTAATGGAAGTCCCTCTATACCTGCACAACCACTACCACCCTGCCTTAAGAATTTGAACTTCGAGAAGTTTACCAAGAAAAAAAAAAATCTTTGTGTTGCTAAGAATGGTGAGATTTAGGAGTAGATGATGCTTTTGTGCAGGAAAATACTTTGAGGAGCCCTATTTCTTGAAATGACAAACTCCTTTGTATCTATTATTGAAAAGAACTAAGAGAAAATAATCACATAGTTCTGCATAATTAAAAACACATAACATTTGAGTTTTACAGTGGCAGCCAATAAATGAGTGGGGCAGGGGACTTTTGCCTGGATGTCTAAGGAAAGAAATGACTGGTGAGAGATTTGCTGGGACAAGGATGGCCAAGGGACTTGAAGATTAATGATCTTTAGTTTTTAATTTTAGGCTGTTCCTATTTTGTGCTGTGCCATGGTCTGTTATATTCCACCCAGACTATAAATTAAAGTTAGTTGCATGCAATAGCTTTGTCCTGGCTGTGCTTTGGGGAGGCAAAGAGGGTGGAGGAGATGTTGCAACTGGATAAAGGGACCGAGGGAAGCGGAGTTGATTTAGGAGACAGGTTCCTAAGTGGGGAGAAACCAGTGGGAGTGACGAGGAAAGACATCCTTCTCTTCCTGGAAACTGTCAAATATATTGGGGACTGCATTACCTCTGCTGTGTGTGGGATTGGGCTTGAATCATTTCTTCAGGAAATGTAAAGGAGAATGTGGCCCTAGAAGATAGGAGGGCTTGGGACAATCAGATTATATGGCTGTTGTCAATCAAACTCCATTGAAAAGAACATGTGTTGAAGATCCCAAAGATGGCAGTATGTATTACTTTTATCTCTGTCAATTATGGAGATCCAGACCAAAGCAAAGAACACTAGTCAAATTAATACTCCCTTATATGTGCTTGAAACTTTACAAAACACTTGCACTTCTATTATTCAGTTGACTCTCCCAATCACTCAGTGAAATAGGTAGCAAATTATGGACATTTTATTTTTCTCCAAATTTAAGTACCCAGACATCCCATCTTTCAAGAGTTTATACATTACTGTGTACAGGTAATGCCTTGGATATCATTAAGGGTTAAATACCTGACTCCTAGTTGGCTAGAAAATCCACATGGAATGGAGTGTTGGTTTTGTTACAATTTATGAACACTGGTATTCAACATTAATATAGAAAATGTTGAGGGGACATTTGCTGAGCTGAATTCACAGGTCTCTGATATCTTGGACACACAGAACAATATGTAAAGTAATAGCAAGAACAAACAGCTTAGGAAAAGCAAAGCAAGGTATCTTTGTAATTCCTGAAAAGGATTTACAACCTATATAACATGAATCATAAACCTGTTGGCAAATAGATCCAGGCTCTTTCAGGAAGATGTTTTGTTTATATGTGCGAACTAAAAATTCAGGATAAGAGAGAGGGTCAACAACCAAAAAGAAGATTCACGTTACGCAGAACACATAATACCACAGTAAATGATTATCCTGATTATTTAGACATTTGATTTTCATTTCCTCAGCACCTGTGCTCACTTTTGAGGGGACAGGGCCTGCCAGTAATCCCCTCAGAAGTTTTTGGGCTATATGTCCTGACGGGAGGCCTTCTCCATAAAATAGTGGACAAGTTCCTCTGTTAAATTTCAAATTTAGGCCCACTAGAAAGTCAAATTATATCCATCAAGAGGGACGTGAAGTGATAAGTGAAGATGCCTAACCCAAGCTTTGCTGCCTACTAACTGAGTGGCCTTGAGCAAGTTGTTTATGTTGATCATTCATTTATTCATTTAATCAGTAGATATTTATTGATTTCCTATCAAATTTAAAACACTCTGTCTGCCACAATGGTCTATATGAAGATGAGAAAGCAAAACCACTTGCCCTCAAATAACTTACCATTTAGCAGACTTGAACTTAACAGGAACCCAAAACAGGAAAAAAAGAGCTTAGAACAGCATCTGGCATCCAGTAAATCCTCCAATAAATATATCTAATGAATAAAAGAAAACAAAAAAATGCAAGAAAACAATAAGAAGGAATGCACACATATGTACATCTTTTATGTTGGTGTATATCCATTCAGACTATTTTCTATGTACATAGAAGCATATATATATAGATGGACTTATACTATACACACTATTTTACAATATGATTGTTTCCTCCTAATAACATACATACTAAACATTATTTAACACTAACGTTACTTAATACTTCCTTGTAAGTTAAACATTTTAGGGTTTCCAAAAATTTCCTATAGTGAGGAGAATAGCAGAATCTGTGGTAAACATCCCTTTCTTTCCCTACCCTCTACAGTTTCGTGGGTCACATTTCACATATATATCTATGCACATTTTCGTTAATAATTTAGGTCTTTTATTTTTATCTTACATAAATAGGATATATATGTATGTATATTATTATACGAGGCATATCATGTATGTTTGTGTGTGATATATGTATAACTTCATATATATATGAAATGTGCTTTTTAAACATTATATTATGGACATGCTTCAGGTCAATAGGACCTAAGTATTATTAATCACATACTATGTCATGACGTGGGGATACAAGTTTATTCAGTCACCCCCACCCCCCCCAACCCACCATGGGCATTCAGATTATATCTGCTTTTTTTTTTAATGAGTTCAGAACAATTTTCCAAAAAATGTGCTCAAACTGTATGTATCCTTGTAGCCTGATGTTTCTATAGAACAGATTCCCAGAAGAACAATTGTTGAGATAAAGAGTCTGTTTATTTTTAATAAATATTGACAGAGTGTTTTCCCCCAAAGCGTAACAATCCATATTTCACCAGCAATGTATGAGACGGCACTCTCACCTCTATCCATAGCAGCACAATGCACTGAACTAGCATGAACTTTCAGGCACCCTCTTGCCCTCTCAATTAGGTGCACAGATGCCTCTGCCTGACATTCAAGACCCTCCATAATACGAATTCAATTTAACATTGGGATATTATTCCTCATTACTGTTCTGTCCTGCAGAAACCCTTCTCTTTAGCCAAAGTGGTTGCATAGTTTCTGAAACCAAATATGTCTTTTCTTATTCCTTCACCTTTGCTCAAGGCTACTCTTCCATCTCTATTTGGATTTTCCTTCCATCCCACCACCTCTCTCTTTCTGATAAATTTCTCCCTGTTCTTCAAGCTCTACATTCTTCCTCAGTCTCCCTGAGCCTTCACTAGCTACATACCTCTCCATTCTTGAGCAGACATCATGTTTCATTCATGTCTGTCTTATGGCACTTCTGTATAATGCATTGTATCATATACAGTTCTTTATATACTTGCTTGTTGCTTGTACTAAATAGTAAGATTTTGAAGACAGAGGATCTGTCTCTTCATTAGTACTTTTCATAGTGATGCTTAAACTTTTCATCAAATTGAATTAAGGGGATTAATGAAAGAGATATCACAGTGTACTTGGTGAATGTAGGGAACAAAGCAGAGGAAGCATTCAAAAATAATGCGTATGTTTCATACCTGAGTTACTGGGAGCATGGGGGTTCTTTTCTCTAAAAACCAGGAACAAGGGGAGAACATAGCTTGGAGAAGAAGATAATGTAGTTGAGCAGGATTCATTTTTAGGTATGATTGGTACATCTGTGTGGCAGTTTAAAATAAGGAGGTGGCTGCATGCGATTCTGACTTTAGAGAAAGTTGGAACAGGGAATACAGATGTAGACTTCTCTCAATTTATTTCATATGCTTTTATTTTGAGGCTGAAATGAAGTAACACATGGATAATAAATAGGAGAAATAATTCTTTTCCATTTGGGAACACTATCCAAAATGGAATCGACTTTTAAAAAATTGGCCAAAAGATTTCAACCTCTTCGTTATAGGGATCACAGATTTTAGAAGCGTTATTTTCTCAAGTAAGGCAAGTTGGTGATGGTCACACTTCTGGTCTATTTTTTGTGTGTGTATATATGAGTATTACTCTTAGTTCTGTCCAGAGATGACATTTAGCAACTGACCCATACCTGTACAGTCATTCTAGTTAGCAAAATGTTGAAATCATCCCCTATTGGATATTAAATCATTTCTGCTTCTCATCCCATAAGTGCCCTCTTGTCATCACTCTGGTGGTCCTACCCCTTGTCTTCGAACCACTCTTTCCCTCCTACCGTCCCCTCTCCCCCAACCCCCAATTTTCTCAAGACCTGGCAACTAAAGTGTTAACACCTAACAAGGTAGAGCCCTCCAGGACTCTACTGTAGCTTGGGCTGGTGTCATCTATGCACAGCTGGGTCAGCCTCAGAAGCTTCTCCATAACACCTTTGAATCCACACAAAGCATGGTTCAGGCTCCTCCTCCCTTATCTGAACAAGGAATGACTCATTTGTCCATTTGAATCTTCTTCATCCATAGAGCATCACTCAGTCTTGACAGGTCATTAATGCATTAAACCAGAGCTGCAAAAACTAGGGTTTTTGGAGAAGAGGTTCATTGGGCATATCGTGAAGAGAATTCATCTCAGAGAGGACAGATACGTGCAAGTGTGTTTGTTTCAATATTTGCATTTAAAAGTGCTGAAGGCAACTTAATGACTGATCAGATGACGATGCAATCCCATTTGTGAATTTAAATCTGATTTGTTTTAATGCAGTTTTTACCAAGGAAAGCACTGAGGGAGGCTCTGTGCCACTGCTGTTGCTGGTGTTATTTAACCCATCTATTCTTTCTAATAAAAAAGCTGAAGAACTAAAAAACTATTGATCTTTATTTATTGACTTCCTTGTGAGTATAGTTAAAGTTGACACAGATCAATCACAATACAGTTAAATGGATGATATAGTGTAACATGACCTGGGATTTCAAGTGGAGTTTTAATTATGAGAACGTTGACATTTTTCTGTATGCAGATTGGGTAGCAATGGGGATTTTCTGATCATTCAGGGACGGTGGTAGTGAGAGTGACAGAATTCTTGCCATCTCCACACATTTTTCAGCAAAGTTTCCAACCACTTTAGGGGGCCAGGGAAAAGGAGGAGGAAAGAGATGTCGCACAGCCATTTCTCAAATTTCTCATTAAATCTGTGTTTCACCCTGTTTCTCTTTGGAGATCCTAAGTGAGATTAATATCCAACATTGTTAAGAGGGAGAGAAGTGAGACACACCAGAGGTGGCAAAGCAGCCTGGACAAAGCAGCGATTCAGCCTTGAGCTCTACTGTGCACGTCTACCCCATAGGCCATGTCAAAGAGTCATTTTCCCTCTGTCTCTTCTCCCATCACTTTCCTGTTTCTAACCCATGAAGAAAAAAAGTCTCCTTTGGAAAAAGATAATGTTTCCAATGGAAGAGTTCTCATCTCTTCTTTTAGAGTTAACTCAGGACCAAAATGCTCATATAGTAAAGTCATCTAGCTAGTAACAGTTCTCTCTGCTCTGCAAATGAAGATGTTATTAGTTACTCTGATTGTCAGAGCAGATGCAGTGCCTTATCTTTTTCTAACAATGGGAATGCCTTTGTCATGAATCACCCACACATTCTCATATCATTCCCCAATTGTAGCTAATATCAAATCTCAGCTGAAATTAAGCAATTGGTGGAAAGCAATAGCTGTAGATCAACGAAGGGGATCTTTGTGGGGACTGAAGCATAAATGCCTTTGCCTGCTTAGGCTAGTGTTCCAAAGTGGACTTGCCAAGCACCTTGATCCTCCTATGGATGGCTGTTTCAGCGACTGCAGTCCCTATGGCTACTCATATTACTTGTGTGTACAGGTAGATTGGAATTGAAGTATGTATAGCCTCATAGGAGAGAATTATGAATCCTTTATTGTTCATGCATAAAATAGTGCCATATATGTCTTTTGTATTTGATTTTAATCCCAAAGATCTCGTGTTTTAAAGTCAATAACAATAACAGAATTTGTGAAAAGTATATGGCCCTGCTTTGATTATATTTAAAACCATAAAATGTTTTTGCTGATGCTTAAAAACATGTTTTCTATCTTGTGTATGGGCTTTTCTCTACCCCATCCCCTCCACAAAAACCAGGGCTGACAGAAACCATCTCTGCTCTCATGTAAAAGTGAGAGAAATAGGGCTGTGTCTCAGGGAATAAATTTTCTTTGATTTCCTTTCCTTTTTCAGTTGGTCGCCGTTAATTTTAAATTTTCCTGGTGTTTTCCAGGCAATAAGAACAGGGAAAGGAGGGGGACCTGAAGGGAAATTCTGGTCTTTTTTGCAAAGTGTTCTCAACTGGCTGTCCATTTTGAACGCAGCCTGCCTGCATAAAAAGAGATCACCACCATCTTTTGCATTCAAAGACAATTGATGGTTGGTCCAAATGCAGGAAATAAGGGTCACAGCAATTTCCATAAGGGGAAGAGTTAATGGGGTTCTGGCCACTCCTAATGCTGCATGAAAATACTAAGTTTTCTGCAAAAATCAGTTTAAGGTGCACACCTATATCACCAGGAAAGGAGAGCCCCAGTCTCTTTGGGGAGTCTAGAAATCTAGGATGGCTAACTCATTTTTAGTGGATGGTAGCTTCAAGCTTCTCGTTAAAAGGTTTATTGTGAAGGTCACAGTATTTCTCCTGGGTAAGGAGTAAGAGTGAGGAGAATGTTTGGAGGGAGAAAAGTGTTTCTTAGGAAATACCATGTTTTAAATAAATTATTTTGGAAAGACTATTTAATTAATTTATTTTGATAAAAGCAACTCTAGTTTCAATACTTGGAGATATTTGAGGATTCCTGCTTCATCTACATATAAAAGGACCTCATAGAAGGCTTTCTCTTGTTGGTTTGTTATTTTTCTTTAGATTACTTTTTTTGATTGAGTGTACGTGAACCACTGTTTGCTGTGCATTCATCAAATATTGATGAATAGTGTATTAATTAGGATTAGGTTCAGCTGCTAGGAACAGGAAAAAATGGTGGTGGCTTAGGGGAGAAATACATGCTTATTTCTCTTTGACATAATATTCTAGAGGAATGAAGTCTAGGGCTGTATGACAATTCTGTTCTTCCCTGGTCCTTCCAGCTCCCCACTTCACTACTCCTAGACTAGAATACTCAACCTCATGCTCTCCTGTGGCATTGGCAGTGCTGGCAGCAAGGTAGGGGATAAAGAATAGAACGAAGAAGACATACTTTCTCTCTCTCTCTCTCTGTCTCTCTCTCTCTCTTGCCAGGATTCTTTAAGATGGCAGAGAGATATTTCCACTTTCATTCCAATGACTGGTACTTAATCACTTGCCCACTCATTACTGCTCAGAGATTGTGAAATGTAATCTTAATTTTATGGAGTCCTGGCAGAATATTCTACTACTATGGAAAAATGGGAGAACAGATATTGGGGTACAAATAGCATTCTCTTTCACAAACCATTTCCCTGGTTGAGACACAAAAACATAACTGAGGGAGTGTAGTGAAGTCCCACTCCTTTCTTCTTCAAGGAATACTTAGGAAAACGTGGTAGAACTGCAGAACATACATGTAATTAGCTACAAGAAATGCAAAATAAGTAACCATTCTATTTGTCCTGTAACAATGTAGACTTGTAAATGTCATCAAGAGGGAAGATACTAAGTCAAAGAAAGCCATAAGCTCTTTGGTGTTTAACCAATGAATTTTTTTGTACCAGATTGATGTTCTGAACCCCTACCCTAAACGTGTTTGTTTTTTTATCAGAATTTCCCATGATTATGTAGCTTTGGGCACAAATGTTGTATTCTCTTTCAGTAGTTCGAAATTTTGGCCATGGTAATTTGTGGTTTTATTTATGGTATCTGTGATTATTTGAAAAATATCAACATATTTTTGTTTGTTTCTCCCTTGTAATCTTTCAGTGCCTATGTCTCTCCATCAGTCTTTATCCACTCCTTTTGATCCAGTCTCTTTCACAACTAATTCATCAACCCTTATACCATTTTGGATAAACTGGATAAAGATCATCTGTGGTGTCCCAGAGTCAGGAGAAGCAGCCAAAACAGCAAGAGGATGATCAGAACCATGGACAGCAGCACAATGCTTCATTCCCACCTAATCCCACATTCCCACAAGAGCTTTGTTTTTGTCTATAAATGTTGCCCTAACCCTGAGGTCACAGAGATCAAGAGAGAGAATCTGGAAGGGGAGAACACTGGAGGAAAAGTCAGGGGTGGCCTACATAGCTCTGTACCCACTCTCCCTGCCCCTCACCCGCACCTCACCAACCAGAGTAGTTTCTTTCCTGAACTCTTTCAACCCATAACTAATTTCTAACATCTACCTCGATTACCATGGAAAGTATAGACCATGGAAAGTATAATAAACTTAAGATGGTATCTCATAATTTGTCCAGACTAAATTTCTTCAACATCTTAATGGTTTTAGCTTTGTTTTCAGTTCAAATGAATGAACAAAGCATAATTCAAATTATTTGACATATTACCAGGATTAATTAAGAGGAATGCCTGGACCCCTGAGTCACTGGATCCTATCTAATGCTGCTCACCTAGATGCAACTTTTCCTAATGATTCTGACTCATTCCTTCTTCCTCACACTCATTCTTTAGTGACGCTAGAGGTCAAGTCCTTTGTTTTGTAGATGATTAATTTAAAGCCCCAAAGAATCATGTCATGAGTTAAATGTCACATGGGAGATTAGTGACACATTTAGGCATGAATTTCTTGTTTTCTGACCCCAGACCCACCACTACTCTAACCTCCTCTAGCACATTACTTCTTTGCATGAACATTAATCAGTTATAAGGTGGCTACAAAACACATAGTTTATGGTCACCCTGAAAAATATCCAGCTCAACTACCTCTCAGACAAACTTTGCAAACACATGATAGCTTTAACTCTATTATTTCTTACTCTTCCATTTTGTACCTATTCCTTTGGAAGTAGAACCCTTCAGTTCTGTCTGTTCTGAAGGAGCAACCTACTCCATCTGCTTGGGCTTAGCAGCTGGATACGGATGAACCATGAACCAAATGTATCCCTGGGACTGGGAGCTCTCATTCAGGTGTTTTGAGTCAGAGCACAGTGTGTAAGAGCCCCCTCCCTGGGCTCTCTCATTGGATGTCTGCCTTGGCTAATGGTAATCCATAGCAACGTGTGACTGTAGCAATGTGCTCATCTCTACTCTAAAACTGACCTAATAGAGTCTTCTTGTAAATTTTCCAATTTGGAAAATTCCCAAATGGAGAACTGACAAGACTCGGGTAGGCATGATTTCAGAAATAAAATTTAAGAGCATTGAAAACATAACACAGTCACTTTATTCTTTTTTTTTTTTTTTTAATTCAGTACAGTGCCCTAGGTATATGGTTTGTTTTCTTATGTGAGACTCATTTTTGTTGTTTTTCTCCTCTCTCACTGAGGGCCCTATCTAACCACATCCACCAGACTTCATAAGAATGCTGAGTTGTCATGCAGGAGTTTTACCTCACACTGGGGAGATATTAGTTGATAAGATCCACCTTGTTCAGATTTATTGCTTTAGCATATTTCATGCTAAAAATATTTTTTCTACCATCTGCTAAGATTAGCACTCTAGTGGTATAATAAATTTTCTCACCCTGTTTCTGTGATGTAGTTTGGAACCAACTTTATTTGGCCTAATTGAAAATAAGATAAGATAAATGATGCACTTTGAATTTCTCTCTCAGACATACCATTGCTCATTACTTCAACAGAAGATGAGCACATCTGATTGTAATTTTAGTGGTTCAGTAAAACAAAAGTTCCCATGGCAAAAATACAGCATTAGCTATTGTCATCATCCAGTGGAGTCTTGTAAAAAATATTCAATGTTGTTTTGCCCTCAAATGAAATATTGTTTTTCATTTAAACACAAAACTGGTGGCCATCTTTCCAAAACATATTATGAAAAGAAATATATTTCAGTGGAGATATGGGACTTGGTATTCATTTACATCTGAGGCTCAAACTTAACACCAAATTTAGAATTTGATATATTCTTGGCTTAGTAGGACATTTGGATTTCCTTCTCTTATTCAGTCTTCTGCTTGGGCTTAAGTTGTTTTGATCATTTTGAAAGAGAAGAAGAATATAGAAGGTGTTTATTGTGTGTTATACTGTTATGGACCCCTTTCCTCCAACTTTGATCCTGGACTTGAGCGTGAGACTTGCTTTGGCCAAGAGGACATCAATCAATATGATACAAACAGAGGTTTTAAAAGTGTTTTCAGATTGGAACTTGGAATGCAGTTGCCATGATTAGAAGCAGTGGCTAGCCTATTGGAGACAGGTGACCCAGCTGACAGGCAACACCAAGCTCTAGACAAGTGACTGAGGCCATCCCAGATCATCCAGCCTTTGCTGAGCCACCAGACAACTATAGTTACGTGAGTGACCCCTGGTAAGACTGGCGGAAGAACTGTCTAGTTGAGTTTAGTCTAAATTGTTGACCCGCAGAATCATAAAGAAATAAAATTGTTTTTACTTTTCTATTTTTGAATTAATTTTTTCAATTTTTGAAATTGTAGTAAAATACACATAAAATTGTTTTTAATTTTAATCCACAACTTTATGAAGTGGTTTTTTATGCATAAATAACTGATAGAATGCATGAAACACAAATCCTCCTTTACTGCCAATAAACGCAGAACTTTGTTATTAGGATTAAGAATGATGGATAGACTAAAGCCTAGATTAAGGTGAAGTGATGGCTGGATGGAAGTTGCTAAGGAGACTATGAGAAATGTACTAGAAGATCAGGATAAGAAAAAATGGGAACCATATTATTTGTTACTGTTATAAGCATTATATACCTTAGTTCCTTGTCTGTAAAATAGGTGTAGTAAGGGTACCTACATGATGAGGACTAAATAATCCATATAAAGCACTCAAACATGGCTTGGTACAGAGTAAACATGCAATACATATAAACGGTTATTATCCTGTGTATATAAAATATTAACTTGTGATTGGTTAAGTTAAAGAAAAGTCTGCCTGCAGCCATGGTATTAGTGACTCATGAAGTCAAGACACCATAAACATGGGTGATTAGACTTTGTGATTCTAGATTAGTTCACAGGTGATGATGGACTTGTCAAGGCCCAGCTGCAGGGAGCTGTCTGCAGATTGGTCACTGGGCCCTTCCCAAATGTCTCTACTGGAAAGTTAGTTTTAAATCAAGTTAACAATGCAGCTCACATGAGGTTGTTGAAAGAAACTTTTACTCCCAAATTACCAGTTGGACTTATCTCTATTCCCTTGGACGTCAGAAAAGAAAAATAACACATAATGTAACAGAAATACCTCTATACGGTTCTATTTCTCATGCCTGACCACTTCCCCAGTGTAGAAAGAACTATCAAATGACTAATAGTCTGTTATGTAAAATTCTTAAAAATAAATAAAATCCAGGTATTTAATCTTTTTCCTCTTAATATTGACAGTCTGGTTACAAAGAGATGGCAGGAGTCTATCTTTGATCATGAGTCTCTGAGCATAGGCATATTCGATGTGTAAAGGAGGCTTCCTCAACATTTCACCAGGAATGATGTATTTATTTGCCATAAGGTCTATTGTGGTCTGAGTGTGAATCATGAATGTGCAGCCCATGTTTAAGAGAGGGAAAATGTTGCCATGATTCTTTGGCCAGAGCCTTGAGTCTCTGTTGAAATGCCTCAATACGTGGTGACTCTCCCCTTCCCTCCCTCCTTCCCCCCTTCCTTCCTTCCTTCCTTCCTTCCTTCCTTCCTTCCTTCCTTCACTCCTCCAGAGTCCCTCCCTCTCCCCGCTTCCTCCCCTCTCTTCTTACTTCTTTCTTCCTTTTTTAGCAAGTATGCTTGACTGAGAGAGAAGACGCATTTATGTTTATTAGAATATTATCTCCTGTACTGTTTCTGACTTTCATTAGAAAAGTGAAAGCAACATCTTTAATCCTTGTATGCCTATTCTTCATTCTCTCTACAATTTGGGTAACCTTCATAGGAGTGAGGTAGAAGACCAAAGTTATTATTTGTTTGTAAGCAGTATATCATGGTAGTCAAGAGACAGGTCTCAGAGTCTGGAAAAACTGGGTTCAAATCCACATACCATACTTCTAGGAGTCTGACACTGGGCAGAATAATTTGTCTCTTTCAGGATCAGTCCCCCCACCTACTAAATAAAGTTAATTATTCCCACCTCAAAGGGTGGTTAAGATGATTACATGATTTTGTATATGTAATACAAATGGTACATAAATAGTGCTCAATAAATGATGGGGACGCTGTTTATCATTTCATTTAATAGAATATGCTGAACTATGTCATGAAAATGTATGCACCCACCCACTCTGCCCACCCACCCTACACCACTTATGACCACCTGATGTAACACAGCTGCTCAGGGATGGGGTTAAAGGCCATGTCCACACATAAGTGCAGACCTTACTGATGGCTGAGCTCCAACTTGTAGCCTCAGTTGCAATCACTGTCACATCCTGATCTCAACCACCAACCGGCCACATCTGCACTTTCAACTTGTGGCTGATTTAAATTGAAGAACACCAGAGGCAACATTTAGAATCATCATGGCATGTTATAGGGAAAACCCTAGAGATGTTTAGTCCAACCTGCTCATTTTTCAAACTTCTGCTGTCCAATACGGTAGCCCCTAGCCACATGTGAGCACTTGGAATGTGGCTAATCTGAATTGAAATGTGCCATAAGTACAAAATATACACTGGATTTTGAAGACTTAGTACAAAAACAAATGTAAAATAGCGCATTAACAATTTTGTACAGATGACATGTTGAAATGGTTAAATTTTTAATATATTAAATAAGATATCAAAATTAACTTGCCTTTTTAAAACTATTTTTCAATGTGGCTACTAGAAAAGTTTAAATTACATATGCGTTCTTCACATTTGTGGCCCACATGATGTTTTTATCAGGAAGCACTGTTTCAAACAAAGCAAATTAGGCACAGATATGTGGAGTGACTTGCCCAAGATAGCTCAGCTTTCATTGGCAGAACACAGATGTGATTCCAGATTGCCTGGCTTACAGTGATTTCTCTCTCAACACGCAACCTTCTTTGGCTAAGAATTGTTTTTAGACTGTAGAATTTGGTCCCTGATGGTGTCTGGGTCCCTGAAAACTGAGGTTTCTTTGAAAAACACTGCCAGCACCTCTTCTGTGACTGGCTGTGCTTTTCTTTTTTTTTTTTCCTTTCTTTTCTTCTTTTTTTTTTTTTTTTGTTATTGCTCTGCCTGGGAGACTGTGCTGCTGTCATCCATTTCTTGCGTCAGTTACAGAAATTGGTATTGTATCTAAAACAATTGCTGTTATTCACAGGTTAAGCTGCTGGGACGTTAAAATAAAGACTGCCCAGCTTTAGTGCATTTTGTTGTAATCATCTCCCAGATGCCTTGTCGGAAATCAATTCAAGTTCAAAACTGGCTGGAATTGGGAGGTCAAGGCTTTGACAGACTAAATATTTTATCTTCTGCTCATGTCTGGAGCTTTTAAAGATCTGGACTTGGGGCTCTTTTCTCATACCCCATTTGGACAAAGATGATTGGCTTTGCCATTTTGCCCAGGTTAGGACAAGGTTAAAATCAATTATAATCAATTATTAAGAGTCTTCTGTGGCCGTGTTGCTTAAAAAGGGATTTTAAAAGTTTCTCAGTTCTGAAACATGCATATCTTAGTTGCTGCTGGAGATGTTGTTATTCCAGAATGTCAAATATAGATGTTATCAGCATCAGGAGTAAATACGCAGAATTTCTACTTTCTATTTCCTTGATACCTATGTTTCAGGACAATGAAAAAAACCTAAAAAGGCTGAGGTAATCATCATTGCTGTACCAAGTTGAAAAATCTTGTTACCTTCTTGTATGCGTTAGACAACTAGAGCTATTTATAATTTGGTCACACTGTCAAATTATTTCCTAGGAATTTATAGAGGGCTCTCTTCAGTTCTTATGTGATCGTTTGCAGTGTAGATGCACAGGTAAGTGTTGAATCTAAGGTAGATTGAAAGAATCATAGATTTCTAATTCCATAGTAATTTTGAGACAAGCTAGATCCAGCCCTACATTTTACAATAAGGAAACTGAGGCTCAGAGAATTTAAATGAAGACCCCAATTCTTACAGCTATCCAAAGGGAGGATTGTATCTCCTGGTTCCTAAACGCATGTGTGGTCCCTAAACATCCAAATGAATCTTTTCCTTCTACACTGTATTTTCATATGCTAAAAATTTTCTTTGTGATGATTTAAGAAAAAAACCTATTCATACAAAATGAATATCATTCTGAACCTTGGAGCAAGACATGAACTCAATAAACAGAATATAATTTTAAAGTGTTCGCAAAAGGTCACTTAGCTTTATCCTTCATCTCATTTTCCATGAATGGAAATCTGTTGTATTTTCAGATTTCATCCAGAGCCAGGAACTAAGGGTTCAAAATGCTGCCAGAAAAATATTCCATTTTATTCAGCCTGTTTAAAAGAAGAACTCTAGAGAACATACCAGAATTTCTCCAAAGACATGTCAAATACCAGCCACTGAATAGAGAGTATGGACCACATGCTGAGTTAGTCTAGGACAAGGCCATCATTAGCAGACATTACCACATATTTTCATAGCAAGCTCCTCATCCTTGTAAAATACTTTTATACAAAAAGAAAAACCTCAATATTCCTAATCTGAGAAAAAGGAACCCATGAAATTTGGGGGGCATACTTTTAAATTTTAATACTTGCTCATCTTTCCACCAGCAAAATGATGACCCTATAGTGTATACTTATTGTCTCTGACCTCAGGTTGGCAGTCAAACCAAGGTAAGATATACGTAAAGCTTTTACAAAATTAAAATTATAGGGCCGCAGGCATCATAACTGTGTAGCAATCAAGGAAACACAGTGTAATATTAGGTAAGGTTACAGCTTGGGCCTAGACAGACCTGTTTTTGTGCCTGGTTCCACCATTACTAGCTGTTTGGCCATAGACAGGCTAGTTACCTTCTTTAACTTCATATTTTTCAATGTGGAAAATGAGGGTTCTAATTATGCCTACCTCAGGGAATTGTTTGAAGATTAAGTGAGAAAATGTCTCTAAAGCATGTGTCACAAAGCTTGGTGTAAAACAAGCTCTCAATAAGTCTAAATTCGAATAATGATAACAAATAATAATTATTATCATTCATAATAGTAGCAGCAACAGCAGCAGCCGCAGTAATAATATATATATTCTCTATTTCTAACACTGAGTGATTTTCTTTTGGATCTGTGTGTACACATATGGGATACAATTGCTTCAGTGTCTGTTCAGATCAAAAGTTCTGGATGACTTTTTCACCTTTGTTTATTTCACAGCAACATAATTCATCTGGCTGAACCCTTCAAACCTTTCGTGTGTTGAAAGACCACATTGCTCATTTGGATCATTGGTTCATTCTAAGAATAGCTGACTCACCGCCTATGTAGGGACAACCTGATTCTGATATTCCAAGGGCTAATTAATTGGTGGAACTTTTTACTCTTTCTTTCTGGGTTCAATCTAAGTGTGTAGCACATTGTATTAGAACAAGCTTTCGAAACTTTTGAAACCCAGTGGTTACAGACTATATAAGGGCTATGGAGTCAGTCAGACTAGAGTGTTGCCACTTACTGGCTGCATCTTAGGCAAGTCAGTTCACCTACCTGACCCTCTGGTTTCTTATATATAAAATGGAAAGAATCCTGCTTACTTTCTGTTATCATTTTGAGTGTTAAAATTAATGTAATACAAGTAAAAAACTCTTCACAATGCTTGAGGTGGTAAGAGATACTTAAGTGGCAGCTACTATTTTGTGTATTCATATAGCTCATAAACTATGGGAATTTATTTCAGGGCAGTGAATAAACATTCAGATTATATCCACTCCTGTGTCAGTCCACAAATATTGATTGATTGATTGATTGATAACTGATCTGTGCCAGTCACTGTTGTAGACTTGGGGCCAGGGAGGATGGCAAGCAACAGAGAAAGCCTTAAAGAATGAATGGTGGGTTATATGGAGTACAGTCTCTAAAAATATCAAATCACTATGTTGTACACCTGAAATTAATACAAGATTGCATGTCAACTATACATCAAGAAAAAAAAAAGAAAAAAAAAGAGTGAATGGTGGGCATAGGGGGTGGTGAGAGGCAACAAGTAAACAAGTGGTTTCAGTAAATTACATTATAGTTTCACTGCCCACCAATTCTTTTTGGGGTTGGTAGCTGATTTGGCTTGTCTCACCAAAGCTATCAGCTCAGAAGACCAAACTTTGGAACCTGTGGGTATACACGTCCTTTGCTTTGAAGTTGTGCAGGCCTTTGCCCTATGTTTACATATCTCCTCCATCCAAGCACCTCAAGCACTTAAAATTGGCTCAAGAACTGAGTGTGTAACTTACCAGCTGAGAAGAGAAACTGAAAATGTACTCTACCTGCAAGAGTGTTGACATAGCAACAGAGAAAGAAGCTGGAGGAAACTCTTCTCTATTTCCAAAGGTGCCCTGTGATGTCTTGTCCTTTATTTTCCCTGGCCTGGGTATAGTTTCTGCTTAATTGGTTTTGCATCTGATAAGATGAACATTGAGCATTTGCAGTATGTTTGACGTCTGTTGCCAATGACAAGCTACCGATCACCAGCAGGACCTGCCATCGCCGCATTCAGCACCAGCCTTCACTTACTCTGTTTGGGTCTACTGGCTTAGTACCAGGTGTGGAAGCAGAGGAAGGAGTGGTGGAGAATGAATAACCCTGTTGAGTTTTCTTGGAGTAGAAAGTGTTTTGAAGGAATGAGTTCTCCAGAAGACCCCTATTTCCTTTACCTTTGTGAAAGAAATGCCCTATGTTTTAAATAATGATTCATGTGGTATGCACCATATCCAAAGAGTAAATGCAGAGATGAAAGCTTCTATTTATTCTGTACAGTGAAAATAGAAATCTGGAAACAGCATCTGCTTCTCATTTAAATGTATTTTTTTCCTAATTATTTAGATATATAGAGGCATCAAGCCAGGTTTCAATCAACAACAAAAGTCTTATGTGATCTAAACAAAACCTCACTCTTGGAGCCACCGGTCATAACACTTAAAATGGTTTAAAGACAGGCTTTTCAACCTGGCTTTTAATATAGAGGAGCTGTAAAGTCTGAGCATGATGAATATTATTTTTGTTTTTAAAATCAAGTCTGAAAATGTGGAGAAATGTTGGTAGAATTATATTTCCTAATACCTAAAAGTACCAGGTAATTTAACCTTGGTTCTGAGTCATCTTACCTTTTGAAGGATAAACCTTGGAAAACTGACTTATGTCTTTTATTTTTAATGGGGAAGAATAAAGATGCTTTGGTGTCTTTGGATGATTAGATTACATGGATTAGTTATTAGAAGTACAGGCAGGAATGCCGTGCCTCAAATATGAACTGATATAATTATGGCTCCCTCAGTTTCATGACTCACAAATGGAAGAGTCTACAATAAAGAAACTTTGGAGGAGGAGCTTCAAGATGGCGGAAGAGTAAGACGCGGAGATCACCTTCCTCCCCACAAATACATCAGAAATACATCTACACGTGGAACTGCTCCCATAGAACACCCACTGAACGCTGGCAGAAGACCTCAGACCTTCCAAAAGGCAAGAAACTCCCCCTGTACTTGGGTAGGGCAAAAGAAAAAAGAAATAACAGAGACAAAATAATAGGGATGGGACCTGCACCAGTGGGAGGGAGCTGTGAAGGAGGAAAGGTTTCCACACACCAGGAAGCCCCTTCGCGGGCGGAGACTGCGGGTGGCGGAGGTGGGGAGCTTTGGAGCCACGGAGGAGAGCGCAGCCACAGGGGTGCGGAGGGCAAAGCGGAGAGATTCCTGCACGGAGGATCGGTGCCGAGTAGCACTCACCAGCCCGAGAGGCTTGTCTGATCACCCGCCGGGGCGGGCGGGGCTGGGAGCTGAGGCTCGGGCTTCGGTGCTAGCCAGGAGGGAGTCCGGGAAAAAGTCTGGAGCTGCCAAAGAGGCAAGAGACTTTTTCTTGCCTCTTTGTTTCCTGGTGCGCAAGGAGAGGGGATTAAGAGCGCCGCCTAAACGAGCTCCAGAGACGGGCGCGAGCCGCGGCTATCAGCGCGGACCCCAGAGACAGGCGCGAGCCGCGGTTATCGGTGCGGACCCCAGAGACGGGCATGAGACGCTAAGGCTGCTGCTGCCGCCACCAAGAAGCCTGTGTGCGAGCACAGGTCACTCTCCACACTGCCCCTCCCGGGAGCCGGTGCAGCCCGCCACTGCCAGGGTCCCGTGATCCAGGGACAACTTCCCCGGGAGAACGCACCGCGTGCCTCAGGCTGCTGCAACGTCACGCCGGCCTCTGCCACGCAGGCTCGCCCCACAACCGTACCTCTCCCTCCCCCCGGCCTGAGTGAGCCAGAGCCCCCGAAGCAGCTGCTCCTTTAACCCTGTCCTGTCTGAGTGAAGAACAGATGCCCTCAGGCGACCTACACGCAGAGGTGGGTCCAAATCCAAAGCTGAACCCCGGGAGCTGTGTGAAAAAAGAGGAGAAAGGGAAATCTGTCCCAGCAGTCTCAGGAACAGCGGATTAAATCTCCACCATCAACTTGATGTACGCTGCATCTGTGGAATACCTGAATAGACAACAAATCATCCCAAGTTGAGGAGGTGGACGTTGGGAGCAAGATATATTATTTTTTCCCCTTTTCCTCTTTTTGTGAGTGTGTATCTGTATGCTTCTCTGTGTGATTTTTGTTTGTATAGCTTTGCTTTTACCCTTTGTCCTAGGGTTCTGTCTGTCCGTTTTTTTTTATTACTTAAAAAATTTTTTTTCTTAATAATTATATTTTTTTATTTTAATAACTTTATTTTTTTAATCTTCTTTCTTTCTTTCTTTTTCTTTCTTTCTTCCTTTCTTCCTTTCTTCCTTTCTTTCTTTCTTTCTTTCTTTCTTTCTTCCTTCCTTCCTTCCTTCCTTCCTTCCTTCCTTCCTTCCTTCCTTCCTTCCTTTCTTTCTTTCTTTCTTTCTTTCTTTCGTTCTTTCTTTCTTTCTTTCTTTCTTTCTTTCTTTCTTTCTTTCCTCCCTTTTATTCTGAGCCGTGTGGAGGACAGGCTCTTGGTGCTCCAGCCAGGCATCAGGGCTGCGCCACTGAGGTGGGAGAGCCAAGTTCAGGACACTGGTCCACAAGAGACCTCCCAGCTCTACGTAATATCAAACGGTGAAAATCTCCCAGAGATCTCCATCTCAACGCCAAGACCCAGCTTCACTCAATGACCAGCAAGCTACAGTGCTGGACACCCTATGCCAAACACCTAGCAAGACAGGAACACAACCCCATCCATTAGCACAGAGGCTGCCTGAAATCATAATAAGGGCACAGACACCCAAAAACACACCACCAGACGTGGACCTGCCCACCAGAAAGACAAGATCCAGCCTCATCCACCACAACACAGGCACTAGTCCCCTCCACCAGGAAGCCTACACAACCCACTGAACCAACCATAGCCACTGGGGACAGAAACCAAAAACAATGGAAACTACGAACGTGCAGCCTGCAAAAAGGAGACCCCAAACACAGTAAGCTAAGCAAAATGAGAAGACAGAGAAACACACAGCAGATGAAGGAGCAAGGCAAAAACCCACCAGACCTAACAAATAAAGAGGAAATAGGCAGTCTACCTAAAAAAGAATTCAGAATAATGATAGTAAAGATGATCCAAAATCTTGGAAATAGAATGGAGAAAATACAAGAAACGTTTAACAAGGACCTAGAAGAACTAAAGAGCAAACAAACAGTGATGAACAACACAATAAATGAAATTAAAAATTCTCTAGAAGGGATCAATCGCAGAATAACTGAGGCAGAAGAACAGATAAGTGACCTGGAAGATAAAATAGTGGAAATAACTACTGCAGAGCTGTATAAAGAAAAAAGAATGAAAAGAATTGAGGACCCTCTCAGAGACCTCTGGGACAACATTAAATGCACCAACGTTCGAATTATAAGGGTCCCAGAAGAAGAAGAGAAAAAGAAAGGGACTGAGAAAATATTTGAAGAGATTATAGTTGAAAACTTCCCTAATATGGGAAAGGAAATAGTTAATCAAGTCCAGGAAGCAAAGAGAGTCCCCTACAGGATAAATCCAAGGAGAAACACGCCAAGACACATATTAATCAAAATATCAAAAATTAAATACAAAGAACAAACGTTAAAAGCAGCAAGGGAAAAACAACAAATAACACATAAGGGAATCACCATAAGGTTAACAGCTGACCTTTCAGCAGAAACTCTGCAAGCCAGAAGGGAGTGGCAGGACATATTTAAAGTGATGAAAGGGAAAAACCTACAACCAAGATTACTCTACCCAGCAAGGATTTGATGGAGAAATTAAAACCTTTACAGACAAGCAAAAGCTAAGAGAATTCAGCACCACTAAACCAGCTTTACAACAAATGCTAAAGGAACTTCTCTAGGCAGGAAACACAAGAGAAGGAAAAGACCTACAATAATGAACTCAAAACAATTAAGAAAATGGTAATAGGAACATACATATCGATAATTACCTTAAATGTAAATGGATTAAATGCTCCAACCAAAAGACATAGATTGGCTGAATGGATACAAAAACAAGACCGTATATATGCTGTCTACAAGAGACCCACTTCAGACCTAGGGACACATACAGACTGAAAGTGAGGGGATGGAAAAAGATATTCCATGCAAATGGAAATCAAAAGAAAGCTGGAGTAGCAATTCTCATATCAGACAAAATAGACTTTAACATAAAGACTATTACAAGAGACAAAGAAGGACACTACAGAATGATCAAAGGATCAATCCAAGAAGAATATATAACAATAGTAAATATTTATGCGCCCAACATAGGAGCAACTCAATACATAAGGCAAATGCTAACAGCCATAAAAGGGGATATCGACAGTAACACAATCATAGTATGGGACTTTAACACCCCACTTTCACCAATGGACAGATCATCCAAAATGAAAATAAATAAGGAAACACAAGCTTTAAATGATACATTAAACAAGATGGACTTAATTGATATTTACAGGATATTCCATTCAAAAACAACAGAATACACATTCTTCTCAAGTGCTCATGGAACATTCTCCAGGATAGATCATATCTTGCGTCACAAATGAAGCCTTGGTAAATTTAAGAAAATTGAAATCGTATCAAGTATCTTTTCCGATCACAACGCTATGAGACTAGATGTCAATTACAGGAAAAAATCTGTAAGAAACACAAACACATGGAGGCTAAACAACACACTACTTAATAACCAAGAGAAAATCAAAGAGGAAACCAAAAATACCTAGAAACAAATGACAATGAAAACACGACAACCCAAAACCTATGGGATGCAGCAAAAGCAGTTCTAAGAGGGAAGTTTATGGCAATACAATCCTACCTTAAGAAACAAGAAATATCTCAAATAAACAACCTAACCTTACACCTAAAGCAAGTAGAGAAAGAACAAAAAAACCCCAAAGTTAGCAGAAGGAAAGAAATCATAAAGATCAGATCAGAAGTGCTTCCCTGGTGGCACAGTGGTTGAGAGTCTGCCTGCAAATGCAGGGGACACGGGTTTGAGCCCTGGCCTGGGAGGATCCCACATGCCGCGGAGCAACTGAGCCCGTGAGCCACAACTACTGAGCCTGCGCGTCTGGAGCCTGTGCTGCACAACAAGAGAGGCCGCGATAGTGAGAGGCCAGCGCACCGCGATGAAGAGTGGCCCCCGCTTGCCGCAACTAGAGAAAGCCCTCGCACAGAAACGAAGACCCAACACAGCCAAAATAAATAAATAAATAAATAAATATTAAAAAAAAAAAGATCAGATCAGAAATAAATGAAAAAGAAATGAAGGAAACGATAGCAAAGATCAATAAAACTAAAAGCTTATTCTTTGAGAAGATAAACAAATTGATAAACCATTAACCAGACTTACCAAGAAAAAAAGGGAGAAGACTCAAATCAATAGAATTAGAAATGAAAAAGGAGAGGTAACAACTGACACTGCAGAAATACAAAGGATCATGAGAGATTACTACAAGCAACTCTATGCCAATAAAATGGACAACCTGGAAGAAATGGACAAATTCTTAGAAATGCACAACCTTCCAAGACTGAACCAGGAAGAAATAGAAAATATGAACAGACCAATCACAAGCACTGAAACTGAAACTGTGATTAAAAATCTTCCAACAAACAAAAGCCCAGGACCAGCTGGCTTCACAGGCGAATTCTATCAAACATTTAGAGAAGAGCTAACAGCTATCCTTCTCAAACTCTTCCAAAATATAGCAGAGGGAGGAACACTCCCAAACTCATTCTACAAAGCCACCATCACTCTGATACCAAAACCAGACAAAGATGTCACAAAGAAAGAAAACTACAGGCCAATATCACTGATGAACATAGATGCAAAAATCCTCAACGAAATACTAGCAAACAGAATCCAACAGCACATTAAAAGGATCATACACTATGATCAAGTGGGGTTTATCCCAGGAATGCAAGGATTCTTCAATATATGCAAATCAATCAACGTGATACACCATATTAACAAATTGAAGGAGAAAAACCATGTGATCATCTCAGTAGATGCAGAGAAAGCTTTCAACAAAATTCAACACCCATTTATGATAAAAACCCTCCAGAAAGTAGGCATAGAGGGAACTTTCCTCAACATAATTAAGGTCATATATGACAAACCCACAGCCAACATCGTCCTCAATGGCGAAAAACTGAAACCATTTCCACTAAGATCAGGAACAAGACAAGGTTGCCCACTCTCACCACTATTATTCAACATTGTTTTGGAAGTTTTAGCCACAGCAGTCAGAGAAGAAAAAGAAATAAAAGGAATACAAATCGGAAAAGAAGAAATAAAGCTGTCACTATTTGTAGATGACATGATACTATACATAGAGAATCCTAAAGGTGCTACCAGAAAACTACTAGAGCTAATCAATGAATTTGGTAAAGTAGCAGGATACAAAATTAATGCACAGAAATCTCTTGCATTCCTATACACTAATGATGAAAGATCTGAAAGTGAAATTAAGAAAACACTCCCATTTACCACTGCAACAAAAAGAATAAAATATCTAGGAATAAACCTACCTAAGGAGACAAAAGACCTGTATGCAGAAAATTATAAGACACTAATGAAAGAAATTAAAGATGATACAAATAGATGGAGAGATATACCATGTTCCTGGATTGGAAGAATCAACATTGTGAGAATGACTATACTACCCAAAGCAATCTACAGATTCAATGCAATCCCTAACAAACTACCAATGGCATTTTTCACTGAACTAGAACAAAAAATTTCACAATTTGTATGGAAACACAAAAGACCTCGAATAGCCAAAGCAATCTTGAGAGAGAAAAACGGAGCTGGAGGAATCAGGCGCCCTGACTTCAGACTATACTACAAAGCTACAGTAATCAAAACAGTATGGTACTGGCACAGAAACAGAAATATAGATCAATGGAACAGGATAGAAAGCCCAGAGATAAACCCACACACATATGTTCACCTTATCTTTGATAAAGGAGGCAAGAATATACAGTGGAGAAAAGACAGCCTTTTCAATAAGTGGTGCTGGGAAAACTGGACAGCTACATGTAAAAGAATGAAAGTAGAACACTCCCTAACACCATACACAAAAATAAACTCAAAATGGATTAAAGACCTAAGTGTAAGGCCGGACACCATCAAACTCTTAGAGGAAAACATAGGCAGAACACTCTATGACATAAATCACAGAAAGATCCTTTTTGACCCACCTCCTAGAGTAATGGAAATAAAAACAAAAATAAACAAATGGCACCTAATGAAACTTAAAAGCTTTGCTTAAAAGCAAAGGAAACCATAAATAAGACCAAAAGACAGCCCTCAGAATGGTAGAAAATATTTGCAAATGAAGCAACTGACAAAGGATTAATCTCCAAAACTTACAAGCAGTTCATGCAGCTCAATATGAAAAAAACAAACAACCCAATCCAAAAATGGGCAGAAGACCTAAATAGACATTTCTCCAAAGAAGATATACAGATTGCCAAGAGACACATGAAAGAATGCTCAACATCCTTAATCATTAGAGAAATGCAAATCAAAACTACAATGAGATACCATCTCACACCGGTCAGAATGGCCATCATCAAAAAATCTAGAAACAATAAATGCTGGAGAGGGTGTGGAGGAAAGGGAACCCTCTTGCACTGTTGGTGGGAATGTAAATTGATACAGCCACTATGGAGAACAGTATGGAGGTTCCTTAAAAAACTACAAATAGAACTACCATACGACCCAGCAATCCCACTACTGGGCATATACCCTTAGAGAACCATAGTTCAAAAAGAGTCATGTACCAAAATGTTCATTGCAGCTCTATTTACAATAGCCAGGACATGGAAGCAACCTAAATGTCCATCGACAGATGAATGGATAAAGAAGATGTGGCACATATATACAATGGAATATTACTCAGCCATAAAAAGAAATGAAATGGAGGTATTTGTAATGAGGTGGATGGAGTTAGAGTCTGTCATACAGAGTGAAGTAAGTCAGAAAGAGAAAAACAAATACAGTATGCTAACACATATATACGGAATCTAAGGAGAAAAAAAAAAAAGGCCATGAAGAACCTAGTGGCAAGACGGGAATAAAGACACAGACCTACTAGAGAATGGACTTGAGGATATGGGGAGGGGGTGGGGTGAGATGTGACAGGGTGAGAGAGTGTCATGGACATATATACACTACCAAATGTAAAATAGATAGCTAGTGGGAAGCAGCCGCATAGCACAGGGAGATCAGCTCGGTGCTCTGTGACCACCTGTAGGGGTGGGATGGGGAGGGTGGGAGGGAGGGAGATGCAAGAGGGAAGAGATATGGGAACATATTGTATATGTATAACTGATTCACTTTGTTATAAAGCAGAAGCTAACACACCATTGTAAGGCAATTATACTTCAATAAAGATGTTTAAAAAAAAAATCTAGAAACAATAAATGCTGGAGAGGGTGTGGAGAAAAGGGAACCCTCTTGCACTGTTGGTGGGAATGTAAATTGATATAGCCACTATGGAGAACAGTATGGAGGTTCCTTAAAAAACTAAAAATAGAACTACCATATGACCCAACAATCCCACTACTGGGCATATACCCTGAGAGAACCATAATTCAAAAAGAGTCATGTACGAAAATGTTCATTGCAGCTGTATTTACAATAGCCAGGACATGGAAACAACCTAAGTGTCCATCAACAGATGAATGGATAAAGAAGTTGTGGCACATATATACAATGGAATATTACTCAGCCATAAAAAGGAACAAAACTGAGTTATTTGTAGTGAGGTGGATGGACCTAGAGACTGTCATACAGAGTGAAGTATGTCAGAAAGAGAAAAACAAATACCGTATGCTACCACATATACATGGAATCTAAAAAAAAAAAAAAAAGTGGTCATGAAGAACCTAGGGGCAAGACGGGAATAAAGATGCAGACCTACTAGAGAATGGACTTTAGGATACAGGGAGGGGGAAGGGTAAGCTGGGACAAAGTGAGAGAGTGGCATGGACATATATACACTACCAAATGCAAAATAGATAGCTAGTGGGAAGCAGCCGCATAGCACAGGGAGATCAGCTCTGCTTTGTGACCACCTAGAGGGGTGAGATAGGGAGGGTGGGAGGGAGGGACATGCAAGAGGGGAGAGAGATGGAGACATATGTATATGTATAACTGATTCACTTTGTTATAAAGCAGAAACTAACACACCATTGTAAAGCAATTATACTCCAATAAAGATGTTAAAAAAAACAAAAACAAAAACTTGTGCCCTATAACAAAAAAATTAAAAAATAAAAATAAAGAAACTTTGGATTTTCAGAAGCTCTGTAGCTATTCACATTTACACACAGGTGAATAGATACATCATAACTTAGGAGAGGATGGAATTAGACATTTTGAGGAAAAGGGCCCTTAGAACCAATAAGTTCCCTCAACAGTGGATGTGGATGTGGGAGCCCAGCCAGTGTGGTCTGTCTCTAGCTGCTGGACAGATTCCTGCTGCATAAATGACCGCACAGCCAAAATGAAGATGGAAGCAGAGGGCTGAATGAAGAAAGAGAGGGCTAGCCCTGATTACTGTAGAAATGGTGTTTGCAAGGCAATGTTAGAAAATGAAGCTATCCTTAATTCTGTTAACCCCTCTCCTCCAGGACGACAAGGCTTCTAGGTGCTCCTCCGAACAGCTTTGACCCAGACTGACTTTTAAGAGGCATTAATCTCCTGTCTCCTGAAAACTGTGGGTAATGAGTCAAATCCATTTCACCTGCCTTCACTAATTAAGGTCATTTTAAGACTTGCATGTCCTCCAAGGAGCATGTAGCATAAACAAGATGTTTGCCTAAGTTGTTTTCCAGGAACTTGAAGTCTAGTTCCAGCTGAGCTGGTTAAGACTGGATAGGACCACCGACCCTCCAACAGGGGACGTACAAGTGTCCCCTTGGTGACCTTTCAAAAATGCCACCCTCAGCCTGTGCCAAGCACCTCCATTTTTGAACGTGCCAAGGCCTGTAGCTTAGTTACACCTGCACAGAATGAAGATCATGGCACCTTTTTCCAATCACCTTTCCCCATGCTCCCCACGCTCTCCCTGCCTCGGACTACCCTGCTTCTTTATTCTTTATCCCATAAATATCCTGGGCCCCTTGCCTTTGGGAGTCTGAGACTCGTTCTGCTGTGTCCTTGCTTAGCTGCCTTGCAAATAAACCTTCCCTTTGCTGCAAACCTCGGGATCTCAGGTTTTGGCTTGCTGCGCGTTGGGCAAAAGGAACCTGGTTCAGTAGCACTCCCCAAACCAAATTCCAGCTGAGTAGGACTAGGGGCTGAAAAGATGTTGACTTGGAGAAAATTGTATTTTCAGATAAATTTCAGTATGTTCTATGGATGTAAATTGAAAATTTTTTCAAAAACATTCTTTCTACCTGTCTCTGGCTTTCCCACCATACATATTTCAGTCTTGTTTTACTCACTCTCCAATCTACTGCACTCATGACCCCCTCTAATATATGATAATTGAATTTAGGGCAAAAGTTTGCATTTTTATTTTTTTTATGATTTATAACCTGCCTAATTTCAAAAAGGATTTGAGGCAGCAAGAGAAAATGGCACTGGGAGTTTCACTGATATTTTTACTCTGCATTTGGCCCATATTCTTTTAGACTGCATACATTTCCATAACTCTGAGCAAGGATCATATTTGGATGACCTTTTGTCCAGGATAGAATTCACAGAATTGCAGGAGGTGGAAAATGAATTCCTCGGTATTTACAAAATCACTGGAGGTTTACAAAATTCATCTGAATGAATTAAATATTCTGCCCAGTCTTGGTAACAGTTCTACTAATTATATTGTACTTAAAAATATGTTTCCTGTTCTGGGGAAGAGGGAAGGAAGGGGCTGAGAAGATTTAAAGTACCTTTTGGATTGCTGTGTGACTTTGGGCAAGTCACTGACCACTCTGAGCTCTAAATTCTACATCTGTTAAATGGGGATAATAAACCAACAGTGTTGTTTTTGTAGGGTCGTTGTGAGGATCAAATGAGATAGTGTACATGCAAGAGCTTAGTAAACAATAAGTCACTATGTATTATGCAGTCAGTGTGGGTGAATGCTTTATTTACTTCAATCTCAGCTTCATATGGTGAGAGAGACCAGGCCCTAGCTCTCAGGGATGCTCTATGAAAAGTGCCTCATTGTGTTTGGGCTTTATTTATTGAATGCATTTGAATGAATGATCATTCTAAGAGCAGAGAGTCATTCAATTTGATTTCACAATGGTGTGATGGGTGAGGCTGGAAACTGCATTCTCAAATGCATTATCCAGAACACAGGAAGCAAAACCACCTTTTAGAAGTGACTCATTTTTAATATCTCATAGCAGTTTTGAAATACTTCATTCATTCGTTTTTATAGCAAACTCTTAATTGAGACTGTCATAAACCGCTTTGCAGAGAGAGGCAATCACCAATCACGACCTGGGAAATTAACTGGAGTAATTTACAAATAGGCTTTTGTCTGGCTGGAAGTTTAGCTTTTACATGATTTGCCTTTAGGTTATCTTAGCAACACTTGCTCCCTTTTTCCCACCCCACTGGCAGTATGGATTTTGGGTGCCCAATATATGCTGAAGATGAAAAATAGTTTCCCATATGTTGCTCTCTCCTGATCTGCACTACATACTCCTGCTGATCCTTTTATTCTCAAAAACAAACACTGATCACTTTCACCATTCTTTAAGACCCTTCATCTTCTCACCTCATCTGTCTACTGACTGTCCAACTTTCTTTCTCGGTGGGCCATACAAATAGGTTGTGAATGAATGAAATTCAGGCCCACGTCCAGCCTTTCTCCATGAATCCACCCTTGACCCAAGTCCAGAGTGACCTCCTTCTTCTCTTGATTTCTTACAACTTATATTCTCCATAATTTAGCATTTTAGAAAATACATTATTTTCCCCTTGCTTTTAAAAATATCTTGTTCCACCTCCTCCTCACCCCAACTGCATTACAAGTTATGTGAAGAGTGCAGACTTCTAAATCAAAATCTGTATTTTTAACAGAATCCTCAGGTGATTTGTAAGCCCCTTAAAATTTTTGAACTCTAATTCACCTTTGGAAGAGATGAGAAAGTTCAGATTCGGAGTTAATACAGAGCTGAGGCCAGAATCTCAGCTCCCTGATTGCAAGTTCACTGTTTTCTTCTGTACTCGGGGCTGCCTCAGTAGCTCCCTAATTCGTCGCGTGGGAGTAGATAGCTATGGTCCAAATTGTCCCCTCCAGGTGTGGCCTTGTCTTGCCTCACTTTGCTGGTTGATGTCCGGTGGTCTTAAAAAAGTAGACTTCAAGTTTAGAGAATGGCCTTCTAGTTCACCCCCATTCCTCCTGCATGGGAAGCCATTTGGCTTATCATCCTATATTGCATAAAGCCTCCTAAGTAAGAATGAACCCTTGATGAGGCCAGAACACTTTTTTCTGTCATTAACATTTGTCAGTTTCTCTGATGGGAATTTTGCCATCTGACGTTCTTTCCCCCAACTCACAGCTCACGACTGTATAGTACATCTCCACTCACACAAGGAAGATCGGAAAGGCTGAGCCAAACCCTGTTAACAAAACAGTCCCCTGAAGGGCAATAATATTGCCCAGTGGTAATATTATCCCTATGCATTTTATCTTGTACATGAAATCTGGGCTAATTATCATTTTCTTATACAGTACCTTTTAGACCACTGTGTTTTTGTGTCCCTGCCTAGTTCATTAAGCAGGGTTTTACAGCTCCTCCAGTAACAGGATTGCTATTGACACTTTCATTAGACCCATAATTCAAATGCTTGTCTGCCTTCCAAATGGAAGCCTCTCAGTCCAGAACCACAATCTGGCCACCGACCGTATGTTGGCTTTTAGAACTGTCATAAACTCATCATCACATTGAAGTTCTTGAAGGGTCAAAATCTGCTTTCTTGGTGAACTGTCTCCATCCAACAGTCAATGTGTTCTCCCAGAATAGTCAGCCAAGCTTCTCTGTTGCTCTCTGAAAACTCCTCCAGGCAGTTCTCTGTATACTGTGACTATAACACAAATAATCATTGCCTGTATTTAAATATTAATTCCTTGCTTCATTCATTCATTCTGTTATTTCACCATTTAAGACCAATATACTCAATATTATGGCAGATGCTGTAATGATTTAAAGATGTATAAGATGGTCTCTGCCTTGGAGTATCTTATAGTCCAGTAGATGTATATATAAATCATTATACGATTAAGTGGAATGTGAAAATTTTCACCACTAGGTTGCTAGCAATTGGGATGGCTATAATTGTAGATAGCTGTGCTAACTAATGGCTGTTATCAACACTATTTTCTCACCAATGGTTCAAATGGAAATAACCTCAACTGGCCTAAGTAGAACTGCATATGTGTATGGAATACACCACAGAATATAACTTGGGAATAGATGAAGTGGGAGTCCCCAGAAATGATTCGATGGAATTTAGAGACAGTGTGAGGCTGGAACAGAGACAGCCATTGCACTAGCAATCATGAAAAATAGTCTTTGCATTTTTAGTAGTGTTCTGATTTTTCTCTCTGACAAGGTTCAAGAAAAGATTTTTTTTTATTTTATTATTTATTTATTTATTTATTGGGGTATAGTTGTTTTACAATGTTGTGTTAGTTTCTACTGTGCAGCGAAGTGGAGTTCCCTATGCTATACAGCAGGTTCGTATTTGTTATCTATTTTATACATATTAGTGTATGTATGTCAATCCCAGTCTCCCAATTCATCCCACCACCACCCCACCCCCTGCCTCCGCTTTCCTCAAGAAAAGATTTAATGCAAATATTCGATTTAATTTACAATAAAGTTTTTAAAGAGTGCTTACTAGACAACAAAAATTTCTCCTTTAATTTTTGAGGAAGTATCTGTCTTGGACCTTCATGAAGAAGTAGGAAATCTGAGCAGACCTATGTAGCTTGTAGTGTGCAATTGAGGCTTTCAATTGCTTCCAGCTATTTAATTGAACATGCAATTGTAGACCATATATTTCAACGTACAGTTAATTGTGTTTGATTTAAAGGCTGCTAATTGGGTGCTTTGCTTTTGCTTCCTGGCCAATCAAATCACAGGGAAACAATTATCTTGGGGTAGTTTTCACCATCCCGATATCTTTGCCTTTAAGAAAAAAGAGAGGAAGAAATAGAAAGACAAAAGTATAGTCTTTTCTTCAAGTCGTTTATTCAAGTACATTTCTTCAAGTCCTTTCTTGGTTTACTTAGCTTTACTGAGCACATACATCAGATTACTTATTACCTCATTTGGTTTCTTCCAACCAAACTCATAGCTGGATTCCTGAAACAGAAAGTACCTTTGATGGAATGGACTCAGACCATTAAGCAGAAGAAGAGTGCAAAGGTGGACCATATTGGTGATTGGGGTAACATGGCTTCATTTTGCAGAAATACTGCTGTGGTGTTGGAAAATGACTTCAGTGTTTTTCCCAGCGAATTTCACTCTGCTGTGTGTGCCTTCGTAAACATGTCCAATCGTGTGATGGAGGTCAATGATAATGTAGGGTTTAGAAATTGTTGCTTGGAAATCATACCCACTTAAATACCTGAATCTGTGCATCAGCCATGCCATAGCTTATTCCATGCCTGTGCAGAAGAGCGATTTGCAATCTCCTTGCTTTTCATTTCAAGTAGCATCACTCATTGTAAGCCGGATATTCAGGCCTCTTCAGAAGCCTCCAGGGTGAAGGACAAGTAAGAAGAAGCTTATCGAATCTGTCACAACTGTGGCCAGCTTCATTGACTACATCAAACTTGTTACATCTTTCTCTGGTATTTTATTTTAAAATCGCACATTCTTCTTTTCACGTGACAAGTAATAGGAATTTTGCCACATCATTTCACAATCCCAATGGCTCTTTTGTGGTTCTATACATGGAATTGATCACTGCCCAGGTTGAAAGGCGGGCCAGAATGACTCGGGTTGGAGGAGAGGACGTAATGTTGATTTTTCAGGTCTTTCCCCTTTGAGTTATCTTCTCTCATCTTCTATACGCTCAGGTTGCATAATTAAATTCTGTTTTGTTTTGTTTTTCTTCTTTTTTACTCCCAGGAACTTACCGATTTGGGCTCCTTCCAGACCTGAAAACTGATTACAAATATGAAACAGATTTCACTACTGGACTGAAGCTCCACATAAAAAAGAAGAAGATCTTCAAAATAATTGAAAAGAGTCCTCACCAAAGAATAGATGCAATGTGACTGGCAGGATATGAAGGAGGTAAGAGGTAAATTTCTAATGAAAACATGTTTGCTATGTGGTCAGGTAAATAGAAAATATGCTTCCAGGCTAAAGGTAGTGTTCTTCCTCAGCTAAGGGTCAGGGCAGGGAGTACCATTTCTAATTAGAAAAACAATGGATGACCCAGTCTCTTCTTCCTCTGGGTCTGTCTGTCTAGCTATTAATTATAGAAATATTGCAGAATGCTAGGCTCTTTCTAAAGACATCATTTGGGGGGAGGGGCATGCTTAATAAAGGAAACATCCTCCACAAAAACACTTCCAGGAACATTTGCCAATTTCTTGTGCTTCAGAAACCATGGAGTGCCATCTTGAAAACCTATATCCGGGATGACACGGGATCAAATCAGGGGCAAACGGTGCTAAAGCTCTTAATCCCTGTTTAATCTAGATGTTGGGAAAGAAAGAAGGAAAGAAAGAAAGGAAGGAAAAGAAGGAAGGAAGAGGGAGAGAGGGAGGGAGGCAGGAAGAAGAGGGGTTGGGCCCTCCGAATACAGAAAGATCATCTGGGGTAGACATCTACATTTTAGCTTTTCCTGGTGTGAAAAAGGAGGGAAGGAAAACATATATGAATGAAGCAGTCTCAGTCTTTTCTGTCTTCTGGCCTATCACATCTATTCTGCTCTGTCAGGAAGCATCTGTGATTTGCCATATTCCTTTCTTGGGCTTTGTTTTGGAAACAGAATCGGAAGAATGGGGAAAGAATAGAAAGAAAAAAAGCCATGGTGACCGATTCTCATGAGAAAAGCAGTCAGCTTGGAACATAGCTATGAAAGGCATTCAATCCCCCGGAGAAAAAGAGCAGAAGTTGGTGGGGTGGTATCTGAGGTGTGACTGTGAAAGACTATACTCAGCAAGGATTGACCATGAGGATTTGGCCGGGTGGTGGAGTGACTTGGAGAGGGATGATGGGGGTTGAACAGTGAGCGTGCGAACTCCCAGAGTGGGCTGTTCAAGGGGATGGGGAGGGTGTTAGAAAATGAGAGAAGTTGGGGGGTATTGATAGTAATTGCCATGACGGTATTCTTGGATCTCCATTTCATCAATGAGTGAGTAAAAGGCGGGATCCCAAATTTTAGATGAAATGTCACTTTGGGTCTGAACACATGAATGCAGACATTGATAAGGTTTCACCCATAAGGCAAATATTCTCTCAGGCACCTTGGCAATGGGATTCCTTTTAAAGTAAATCATCCTGTCTTCTCAATGCCCATGCCTCAGCACAACCACTGGATTTCCAGTCCTCCTTATATGGCCTAGTTTGTAAAGAGCAGAGCTGGGAAGCAGGTGTCCTGAACTTTAACCCTGGGGAAAGCACTAACTAGTTGCATGACCCCAAGTCATTCATCTAAGGTAATGATGTGTACTAGTTATAGGCAAGGGACTTTGGAGTCACATAGATTTTGCACAAGTTAATCTTTGTTATGCACTATTTCTCATATCTATAATGTTGGGGCATTCAAAGGATTCCCCTTCTGGGGCTTTTTAATGAGATAATGTAGGTGATGCTTCACAGTGTTGAGTTCAATAAATATTTAGTCACCTTTGTTAGAGCTGCTATTATTATTATTGGTGGTGGTGGTATTACTAATTCCTGGCCCTCCGTTTCCTTATCTTTAACATAGGAGGGTAAGATAACATGTTCTCTATGCTCCCTTCCAGTTCCAAAAATAATTTCTGTAATTCTTGAGTTTAAGAACACCAGCCACAAGAAGCAGGCAGTGGTCAATAAGACAACTCTTTTCGCCCTAAATCTCTTAGAAATATTTGGGTTCTTTCAAAATACCGCTCCCTGGAGAGGGCCCAAGATTTCATTTAACTTGTGCTTCACCAATTGCAGTATCTTGCTTAGTAATACTTGTACACTTACTAAGTAAGAATAAAAGAGTTGGAATTTTTCTATTTCTGTCTATGAACTAAGTTCTACCCCAACTATTTATGATTTACCCTGTATGTATGGAGACACTAGTTAGCAGTTCTGTTTTTTCCCAAGAACATAGATAACTTAAAAAGTATATTTTCCTCTTTCTGTTTCTCTCCTCCTCCTCCTCTTCCTCCTGCTTTCAAAGGTATTAAAACCATTTCTGTGATATGAAACAGATCCTCTCTCTTAGACTTTGGAGTTCTTTTTTTTCTTTTTACTTGATTTGCTTGGTAGCATCTTGCCCACAGAAATGTACTGATAGAGTGGTTGCTTGGTCCAAGAATATATCACAGTCCCTAAATACATGAAATTAGAAAAGAAAAAAAGAAATCGCCATTGTTCTGAAAGGAAGGTAGTTAAAATTCAGAAAGAGAGATTCTTTAATTAACTTAATAAAATTACTAATGGAAGCATTTTAACTGCTAAATTTAATTTACTTGTCAAGATATCAGGCTACAAAGAGGAGGGAAGAGTAGGAACTCTGCTTTCCATTATGATGTACTCTATTATAGAATAAATTTGCTTAAAATGAAATATATCACCAAAAGCCATCAATGACATCTTAATTTGGAACAGCCAGTTGAAAAGTAATTAGACTATGAAGCAATCAGTTCTAGTAAATCAGTGTTTCCCTTTACATAAACATACTTTTTTTTTTTTTTTCTATTTATATACAGGAAAGACTTTCAGGTAGTAGGCAGGCAAAGATGCTGATTCTTTTGGCTGTCGGTGTTTTTACTTTACATTACCAAGCTGTCAAAACAAAATGTTTTATGATGGGATTAAAAAATGTATAAGCATCTGATTTGATTTAGTGTTTATATTTATATGTTGAACTGAGGAGAGTTTGCATATCACAAGGGTTTAAAAGATTTACATTTGTCTGCTTCTTACTTCCAAAATGCTTTCCAGATCCTCAGGCAGCCCTGACACCTTACTTCAATGAATGAGGCTCAGTCAAAAAATCAAACTAGAGCCCTGCCTCTCCCTTCAGGGTCCCTCATAAGTTACATAAATTAAGGTGGAAAATATGTTTGCTAATGACACATGGAGGAGGATGGAGGTGGGAGTGGTTAAAATGATCCTTTTGTTCAGTAGCTGACAATTTGTCATTCGGAATTTCTCAAAATGTAACTGACTTTCCTAGAAGTGTGTTTATTTATTAGTATGAAAAGCTAATAAGGGGGATGGGTGAAACAAATACTTTATATTTCATCTGATTTTGAAAAGCCTACATGATTTAGCTAAGAGTTATCAAAATTCCAAGTGTCAAACTACTTTATATTAGGAAACATTTTTGTAAATATATCTTTCCTGATCACCTTAGTATGCCTCTGAAGAAGACATTTTCATCTTCGATTTACAGACATGGAAATGGAGGCCCAGAGAGGTGAAGTGACTTGTGGAGATGGCAGAGGTAGTTAATGGGGGAGCTGAGACTGGAACAAGGGCTTCTGGGCTCCTGGTACTTTTTCCACAACATCTGCTTCTGATGATGGAATCCCATCTGTTATATACTGAGGGGAAGAGGTGTAAAACAAATAACTACAGGAGATATCAATCACTCAGCAAAATATTTATGAAGGACTTCATTCAGATATTAGGGGAGTCACCATTGTCACCATCCCTGAAAAATCAGAGGGGATGATGAATTATGCCAAAGAGAACATTAGCTCAGAAGATAGAGACTACCTTGCAATGTCATGCTTGTGTTAGTGGGTGTTATTCTCCAGTGGAAGAGGATGGCGTGAGAGAGAAAAATAAAGGACAATTTTATAGTGAGCAAAATAAGCTACACCTTGTTAGGAAGGGAGAAATGAGGAGAAGCCGCTGAAACACAATTGTAGGATCTGCCAGCATGCAAATCACTTAACAGTATGCAAATGACCTCACCCTAATAGAGTAAATCATTTTCATTCTCTCCGCTGACTGTTTAGAAATGTGATCATTGATAACAACCCTACAAGGTACTATTCCTAGTTGAAAAACACATTGGAAGGAAATCTAATATGTATGATACAATGAGAGTATTAAGATTCATAATTGGAGATAGGTGTGAAGTAGCCCAAGACAATATCATTAAAGTGCAAAAGCCTCCGTTACTCTGTGGCAGTGAAAGAACTGGGCAGAGCATGGGGGCTGCAGGGCCCCTCTGCCTCTAGAATTCTAGTAAAAATGCAGTCTGTCATCCCCAATGGCTGCTCAATATCCGTGTATAACAGGACAATTGCCCTGGGAGTGGAGAAGGCAGGAACTATATAAAAATAGACAGAACAACTTAAAGTTAGCAAAGAAAAGATAAGGAGCACAAAAGTGGGAAATGAGATATTGCTAGTAAAAGAGGTTAGATGGAGTAAGGAGGTCTTTTATAAATGTATCAAGGAAGAAAAAGGGATCTTCAGGAGAAAAAAGACCAGTGAATAAATGAGAAGAGGAGGGCGTGAAATTAATGATGGCTGAGATATTGACCTCCTGCTTTAAGTCAGTTTTTAAGAGAAAAACGAGAAGAAAATTTGGACAGCTGGAAGGCAATAATGACTTTTAAAAATAGGTATCGACAAAGAGGATGAGGGAAAACTTAGAAAAAAATTAAACATAGTGGCATATACAGATAGTAAGTTTCAGATAATATGCTTCCTAGGGAATTTAGATTCCCTGCCTACTAACCAGGCACAGATATGGAAGAAGAACAATACACATTACAAAGATGTCAGAAATCTCCCAAAATAAATGTGGTTCATATCACAATAGAATAATGGTTGGGGTAGTTTGGGCAAGTAAACACAGGACAGGATCTCTTAGTGTTGTATAAATTTTGGACATATTTGGTTGTGCCTATGTGGCAATTATAAATTTTAGAAAACTGGGGAAATTTTTTCTCTTTTATTTAATGAGAAAGGAAATAAACCCCATAGCCCATATAACTAATGTTATTGTGGATACTTTAAAAGTACAAGAAAGACTGTCATTGTTCTCTGGGAGAAAATCAAAAAAATGATGCAGCCTCTCAAACATTATGTAAGTATTAAAATATTGATTAAAATATGCACATAAAATTGGAAAATTCGGAGTACAATGAAAAAAAAGCATCTGAAAGTTTCAGATCCTAATAAATTTTTCAGGTTAAATCCTCAAAATCCACCTAACTAGTGGGAAAGTACTAGATACTGAGAATAATCATTTAGGGATGTTTTTGTTGACATTAGACAATGCATTTGTGTGGGATAAAGATACAATGCTAAGTATTAGAATTTTAGATAAAGAGTGATTTATTGGAAGTGAATTCTTAAGGGAAGACAGTGTCTTGGAATATTTGCCCCTGAACAGTTTCCTAGGTGTTCCTACCTGATGGGCTGTCTTAGTTGACAGATTGTAGTTGACTGGCTTCTTCTTGGTTTCTCTCATTTTTAGTGTTCTCTTTTTTCCTCATATGTTGCTTTTCAGTAACTAAAATCTTCTGGGATTTTTGGTATATCACTGCTGCACTGTATCCACTGTATCCACCCTGCAGGAACCCGGCAGCACCTGCCCTCAAGCCACTTACAATCATAAGCCAAAGTGTGGTTCATTGCCGGGTCAGCACCACAGTGAGGGGAGAGTAGAGGAGGCTGAAGTCATATGGAAAGACATGTGGCAGAGATGAGACGCCCCCTCCCTGAAGAATGCGTGGAATTTAGACACTTGGCACGAAGTGGGGATAGAGAACATTCCAGAGTCTGCAGCAGTTAGACCAGAGGTCTAGACACAGAGAAGTGCGTTTGCACAAGGGGTCAGGAAATAGATCTTTTCTGGTGGAACAGGTATACCTGAGATGTAGTAGGGCTGTTTGTGATCTGAAGACCTGGACACAAATGACAGCTCTGACTTTTGGGAAAGTCATTTTATCTGTTTAATACTTATAGTCTTCATTTGTAAAATGGAGTTCATTATTTACAAGGCTGCCCTGTGAGGTGCTGGCCAGTGGTAGAGTTCTGGGGTTGAAGAGGCGGTAGGATCAGCTTCCTGCTTGTCAGCCAACCCTCAGCTTTGCTTTTACTGGAGTTCTGTTCCTCAACAGCTAGTTTTGTGCCTAAGAGGCGTTTGACTCCCTGGCATATTGCAATTAAACCATTTCCTTTCACTAACTTATTGTTTAATGTTCCGTCCAAGATTTTTAAAGCAGTTTCAATGTTTTATACTACTTTCAGTATTTTATAACAATCATTGTCAAGTGGGGTGGGAGGGAGATAACCTGCTTCCTAGTTAGATTGTGACTATGCTGTTAGAACAGGGAATTTATGCTGAGAAAAGGAGAGATTCCATTCCATATAGGGATTGATGGGGAGACTATTTTTGATGACTAGAATAGTGACAGATTGTGAGTGGGAAGTGGGTGGACACAGCTGATTCTTTTACATAAATCAGACCCCAAATCCAATGAAGGATGTCAGCCCTCCTCACTGACAGTGGTTTGTGAGCATTATTGAAGAAGGGAGGGAGGGATGGAGGGAAGAAAAGGAAGGAAGAAAGGAAGTGAAAGAAAGGACGGAGGAAGGCAGAAAATAACAAAGAAAAACACATAGCAGTTCACATATATCTTAAGAACCCATTTTGAAGCTATGTTGTGTCACTTGGGCATAAATGCCCACATGGGAAAGAGACCTTCATTTCATTTTTCCTTTTTTTCTGTTGCTCCTCTCTACATTCCTCTATTTAAAACAACCTTCCCCTTCTTTATTGTAAGAATATGTGAAAATTGTTGGTCCTTTTTTTTATTTTCATTGGGAGTTTTAGTAAAAATATTATACATAGAAAATTCTCCTTGAAGTCCTTGGTTTCTTAATTTCTGTACTCTAGAACTTAGTTCCAAACTCCCCAGGAATCAAAGTAGGATAACGTATCAATGTGCATGTCGACAGAACTGAAAACTACTTGACTGAAAACTGAGATGCTAATAAGTAATGGATAAGGGTAAAAAAGATCCTCCTCTTTATTGGAATTAATGTTATTAAGAATGAACATTTACTTTCTGTTCTGGCTATTATATAGTGTTTAAAAAAGATTACTTTTGTATTTTCAGACAATTGAGCCTAACTTATGGCCCAAACAGCTTGAAAAATAAAACTGTGTATGATTCAGTAAACAATAAATATGAGAATGCAACATATCAAAACTTCTGAGAGTCAGCCAAAGCTATACTCAGAGGTGAAGTAATAGCCTTCAATATTTCATTTCCTTGGGTAAAGTAAATAAAAAATAATTACAAATGAATTGAAAGTAAAACTAGAAATTAAACAAATACTAAACCATGAGAAAGTGAGTAATAAAGATAAAAACAATGAATCAGAAACTGTAAGATAGTAAAAGTGATTACTTATCTCTAGGTATTAGAAAAAACTGTTTTATTTTACTTATGTAATAATATAATATTTATATGTGTCATAAAATTATATTTATATATTAATATTCAGTATATTTACATATGTAACAATAAATTATTTTGTAAATTATTTTACTGATTGATAAAACCCTGTCAGTTTTAATAAAGTTTTAATAAACAAAATTAGAAATGGGAGCATAAATTTTTAAATATATTCAGGGACAATATAAATCATAAGAGAACTGTGAAAAGTTATGCTCCAATATGTTTGAAAACCTCAGCGAAATGAAAATATTTTAAAAATATATTAATTACCAAAATTGTTTGAGAATAATTAGAAATAATTAAAGCAGTAGCTGAAACTAAGTAACTAAATACAATTTTAAAAAGTGATTAATGTATTAAAAGTATTAGTACTAAAACAAGTCCTAGGAACTTCAAAGGCCAATTAATTTAAAATGGTTCCTAAATATAGAAAAGTATTAAAAATTACCTAGTTTTGTGATTACTCTGATACCAAGAATAGAGAAAAATAGTAATATAATACAACAAAAGAAATCTCTAGACCTTCTCTACTTATAAATATAAGTACAAAAATATGATATAAAATGATTCAATGGTTCCTAATATGAATAGCCTTCTCATCATGGTGCATTGGCTCAGTGTGCATTTGAGAAGGAGGTGAGGAAGTCACTGCATTTTTTATTCTTTATCAGAAGGAGCCTCATTCCTGGAAAAGTGTCAGGCAGGTCGAATAGCTTCATCAATTCTGTGGCAGGACAGAAGATCATAGAAATGATTAGATAGAATGTGTTTTCAGGGAATGATTTGAATCTGGATATATTTGCTTGAATATAAGGACTGGGGTTAAAGTCATGAAATAGCCAAGCTTGATTTTTTATTGCTTATACGGTTTTTAAAGTTAACGTTTTGGTCAGGGAATGATTATAAATTGGTGTTCTGTATTAAATCCCCAATATAGACAGTCCATGTGCTAGGCACTGCACATGGTTCAAAGAGGTGAAATTAATTGTTAGTTGCCATAAGCCTCATGCACAGTGGGCACCACCATTGTATTTGTTAGTGATCTGGCCCATCTTCTCTTTCTACTCTGTGTCATTCTGATTTCAAAGATATCACTCTTCCCCCATACCCCAGCACCCACCTCTCTCCTTATCTCTTTCACCTGCCCCATCTCTCTTATTCTTTGTATTTTGGGGGGAGTTTGATAAGCAAGCCCTTTATCAAGAGAAACCTGAATGGCACCCTCTTAGAGAGGAAAAAGCTGCCTTTAAGTGCCAGTCTTAATTTATGGGTAAGAGCTGCTACTGTACCTGTGTGCGGTTCCCACGAGAGTTTCACTAAATGTGTCTCTGCCAATACCGATGACCAAAAGAGACCTTCCATTAACTTCTGAATTAGCCAAATGGGACCGAGCTTAATCTAATATGTGTTATTTCATTTTCTAGGTTACTTGTTTTAAAGGAAATAAAGTATTCTCATAGGCTGTCTAAAACCATCCTGGGAGATGTGCATGGAAGGACTCCATCTAAACAGTATTGGCTTCTGAGAAAGCTGGGTGCATGCCTGAGGGCCCAATTTAGCTTGGTGGTTGCCTTTCTCACAGTAGGCAAAGCAAACCCCTAACTCCGAAGAGCTTTGAGAGAAATTGCACATTAGTGAAAATGATGAGTGCTCGTGCTGGAGTTATAAGATGCTGTGGGTAAGGGACTTTTTCCTCTATTGATATGTCCACCAATGCCTACTTGAATTCTGCTTGGAGGTGGTATTCCTCACAGTGACCATGATCTCTTCTCTTTGGTCTGGTATGACTGGTGCTATGAGCAATCTAGCCATCATCAGAAGCAGATTGGAAACTGATGGTCTGGAGCCAAAGGCTTCTCAGGAGGCAGCATGGTACAGTGGAAAGAGAACCAAACCGGCTGCCTAGAGACTGAGTCTCTTCCTCAGCTCAGGCATTAATTAGCTGGATAATCTTGAACATAACTCCCTCTTAGCCTCAGTATCTTTACCTATCAAGTGGGGGTAATAATATTCACTCTGCATGTTTTCCAGATTATTATATTGATCAAATAAGATAATGAATATGAAAGTGTTCGCAAACTATAAAGCACTGTACAAATTTTAATTGTTTTGAGTGTGATGGCACATGGAATGGTCTGACAGGTTAGTGAAATCTTGTAGGTATCTTGGCAATGCCTTTTCGACTCTCTAGGATTTTCATGAAAGCAAAATTTGCTAAACAGAGCTAGATACAAGCAGCTCTCTCTTTTTATAGCCATCCTT